>NC_092164.1:2109177-2409177 GCF_045791955.1 Oncorhynchus clarkii lewisi
CATTACTATGAAGATTATTGGCACTGGATGAGAGAGGAGGACAGAGAGTTGGGATAGAGAGTGAGAGTTAAAGAGACACAAGAGGGCAGTATTTTCAAGGGCCAAAACTCAAAAGTTTATTTCCATATCCTGATTCATTGGGAGGACGAGGGAGAAGCGTGGGGGCTCTCTCATTTTGAAAAACACCTCCATAGCAGCAATTAAAATCTGTAATTCTAGCCTCTGTGTGAATTTGCAATGCCTAGCCAGTAAGAAGAATCTAATTAGCCAACCATCTTGGCTTCATGTGGAAGTGTTTTCTGACAGTGAGAGGAGAGGGCGAGGACAGGGGGGGGGGGGGAGAAAAGGAGGGGAGAGGAGAGGACAGGGGGAAAAGGAGGGGAGGCCAGGAGGAGAGAGGAGAGGACAGGGGGAGGGATGGTAGGGCAGAGGGAGAGAGGAGAGGGCAGGGGGAGAGAGGAGAAGACAGGGGGAGGGAGGGAAGAAGGGGAGGCCAGGAGGAGAGGGCAGGGGGATGGAGGGAGAAGAGGGGAAGGGGGAGGGGGGACAGGAGGAGAGGGCAGGGGGGGGGGGGAGTAGAGGGGAAGGGGGATGGAGGGAGAAGAGGGGAAGGGGGAGGGAGGGAGAAGAGGAGAGGGCAGGGATGGGAGGGAGGGAGGGAGTAGAGGGGAAGGCAGGGGTGGGAGGGAGGGAGTAGAGGAGAGGGCAGGGGTGGGAGGGAGGGAGTAGAGGGGAAGGAAGGGGGGGAGTAGAGGCAGCTCAACTCGGTTTGATGACATGCAGAGTCAGTCAGAGCAGATAAACACTGTAAACATTTGGAAAGGTTCTGTCCCCTAGTGGACATTGTAGGCACTGCACTCCTACCGCCATGGCCTTTAGCTACTTGTGTTCTAATCTAACAGATAAAACACAGTTCTTCCTTTTCATAAATCAAAACACTAATCTCAGAAAAAAACATAGATCTTCCTTTCCTAAATCAGAACAGTAATCTGACTGATAAAAACATAGATCTTCCTTTCCTAAATCAGAACAGTAATCTGACTGATAAAAACATAGATCTTCCTTTCCTAAATCAGAACAGTAATCTGACTGATAAAAACATAGATCTTCCTTTCCTAAATCAGAACAGTAATCTGACTGATAACAGTAGATCTTCCTTTCCTAAATCAGAACAGTAATCTGACTGATAAAAACATAGATCTTCCTTTCCTAAATCAGAACAGTAAGTAAGCAGACAGACAGAGTTCTTCCTTGAATACATTGTTGAGAGGCATTTGGTATTCTCTCCAGGGGTAACCTGTGGAGCAAGAAACAACACAATCCTGACAAATAATGTATGAGGAGTAAACAGCATCAATCTGTTGTGGTCATATCATATGCACATCCAGAGAGCTTCAGTACTGGAGAAACAAACTTCACTGCAGGCTGTTAAGTGAGACTATCAAGAGATATGTTTTTGTGCGTTTTCGTTTTCAGAGAGAGAAAGAGAGTGAGGGAGAGGGAGAGGGAGAAATAGACAGAGAGAGACAGAGGAAAAAGAGAGAGAGAGGGACCGAGAGAGGAAAAAGAGAGACAGAGAGAGAAAGGGACCGAGAGAGAGAGAGAAATAAAGGGAGAGAGAGAGAAAGAGAGAGCGAGCGAGCGAGAGAGAGGAGAAAGAGAGAGAGACCGAGTGCGAGAGGGAGAGAGAAAGAGAGAGAGCGAGCGAGAGAGAGGAGAAAGAGAGAGAGACCGAGTGCGAGAGGGAGAGAGAGAGAGAGAGAGCGAGCGAGAGAGAGGAGAAAGAGAGAGACCGAGTGCGAGAGAGAGAGAGAGAGAGAGAGAGAGAGAGAGAGAGAGAGAGAGAGAGAGAGAGAGAGAGAGAGAGAGAGAGAGAGAGAGAGAGAGAGAGAGAGAGAGAGTATACTAGGAGATTTGGACTAAAGAACAACATGATAGCTAGTTCAAATCTAAAATCAACACATTACTGTTTTCTCTCCCTACGTCTCCCTCATCGGACAAATGTGAACGTGGAAAGTGTTTCTGAAGACCCACGTTGGTAAAACGTATATATCAGACAGCGAGACAGAAAGCCATAATAACACAGACAGGCTGAATAGGACAGCTGCGTTCTCAGACCAGACCTCCTCCGTAATGTGTCGGGAACAACAGGCGGACCAAGGGGCCACTGGTAGAACGTTGGGAAGCCGTGTCTTTTCTCATTGATTTGGGAGTGGGGGAAGTGAACCCAAACTTCCCCATGAGCATTCCCCTCACAGCGCCATGACCTTGAGGTGAGGCCGTGTGGTCAGGAGAGGAGAGGAGGGGGGTTATTATGAATTACAATGTCCTCTCCTTTTCTCTCCAACCACACGTGGGTTCATATCCTATTTGAAATCATTTGTGAAATGATCACAAATACTTTAGCTATGCTTGATTGTGCAGAAAGAGCAACCTATCTATTTATTGCCTTACCTCCTCATGCCATTTACACTGTATATAGACGTTATTGTTTCTTCCATTGTGTTATTGACTGTATGTTTGTTTATTCCACGTGTAACTCTGTGTTGTTGTTTCTGTCACACTGCTTTGCTTTATCTTGGCCAGGTCGCAGTTACAAATGAGAACTTGTTCTCCACTGGTCTACCTGGTTAAATAAAGGTGTTCTCAGCTGGCCTACCTGGTTAAATAAAGGTGTTCTCAACTGGCCTACCTGGTTAAATAAAGGTGTTCTCCACTAGCCTACCTGGTTAAGGTGAAATAAAAATAAATACAAATGTAAATTGGAAGTCTGGAACTAGCATTTGTACTTTATTGTAATATATTTTCACTTACTTTAAGTAGAATTATGGGACTAGTTTGGAGAAAATGTGTACAGTGATTACCCCATGAGGGGAGAATAGGGATTACCCCATGAGGGGAGAATAGTGATTACCCCATGAGGGGAGAATAGTGATTACCCCATGAGGGGAGAATAGTGATTACCCCATGAGGGGAGAATAGGGATTACCCCATGAGGGGAGAATAGTGATTACCCCATGAGGGGAGAATAGTGATTACCCCATGAGGGGAGAATAGTGATTACCCCATGAGGGGAGAATAGTGATTACCCTATGAGGGGAGAATAGTGATTACCCCATGAGGGGAGAATAGTGATTACCCCATGAGGGGAGAATAGTGATTACCCCATGAGGGGAGAATAGTGATTACCCCATGAGGGGAGAATAGTGATTACCCCATGAGGGGAGAATAGTGATTACCCCATGAGGGGAGAATAGGGATTACCCCATGAGGGGAGAATAGTGATTACCCCATGAGGGGAGAATAGTGATTACCCCATGAGGGGAGAATAGTGATTACCCCATGAGGGGAGAATAGTGATTACCCCATGAGGGGAGAATAGTGATTACCCCATGAGGGGAGAATAGGGATACCTCATGAGGGAAGAATAGTGATTACCCCATGAGGGGAGAATAGTGATTACCCCATGAGGGGAGAATAGTGATTACCCCATGAGGGGAGAATAGTCATTACCCCATGAGGGGAGAATAGTGATTACCCCATGAGGGGAGAATAGTGATTACCCCATGAGGGGAGAATAGTGATTACCCCATGAGGGGAGAATAGTGATTACCCCATGAGGGGAGAATAGGGATTACCCCATGAGGGGAGAATAGTGATTACCCCATGAGGGGAGAATAGTGATTACCCCATGAGGGGAGAATAGTGATTACCCCATGAGGGGAGAATAGTGATTACCCCATGAGGGGAGAATAGTGATTACCCCATGAGGGGAGAATAGTGATTACCCCATGAGGGGAGAATAGTGATTACCCCATGAGGGGAGAATAGGGATTACCCCATGAGGGGAGAATAGTGATTACCCCATGAGGGGAGAATAGTGATTACCCCATGAGGGGAGAATAGTGATTACCCCATGAGGGGAGAATAGGGATTACCCCATGAGGGGAGAATAGTGATTACCCCATGAGGGGAGAATAGTGATTACCCCATGAGGGGAGAATAGTGATTACCCCATGAGGGGAGAATAGGGATTACCCCATGAGGGGAGAATAGTGATTACCCCATGAGGGGAGAATAGTGATTACCCCATGAGGGGAGAATAGTGATTACCCCATGAGGGGAGAATAGTGATTACCCCATGAGGGGAGAATAGTGATTACCCCATGAGGGGAGAATAGTGATTACCCCATGAGGGGAGAATAGTGATTACCCCATGAGGGGAGAATAGTGATTACCCCATGAGGGGAGAATAGTGATTACCCCATGAGGGGAGAATAGTGATTACCCCATGAGGGGAGAATAGTGATTACCCCATGAGGGGAGAATAGTGATTACCCCATGAGGGGAGAATAGGGATTACCCCATGAGGGGAGAATAGTGATTACCCCATGAGGGGAGAATAGTGATTACCCCATGAGGGGAGAATAGTGATTACCCCATGAGGGGAGAATAGTGATTACCCCATGAGGGGAGAATAGTGATTACCCCATGAGGGGAGAATAGTGATTACCCCATGAGGGGAGAATAGTGATTACCCCATGAGGGGAGAATAGTGATTACACCATGAGGGGAGAATAGTGATTACCCCATGAGGGGAGAATAGTGATTACCCCATGAGGGGAGAATAGTGATTACCCCATGAGGGGAGAATAGTGATTACCCCATGAGGGGAGAATAGTGATTACCCCATGAGGGGAGAATAGGGATTACCCCATGAGGGGAGAATAGTGATTACCCCATGAGGGGAGAATAGGGATTACCCCATGAGGGGAGAATAGTGATTACCCCATGAGGGGAGAATAGTGATTACCCCATGAGGGGAGAATAGTGATTACCCCATGAGGGGAGAATAGGGATTACCCCATGAGGGGAGAATAGTGATTACCCCATGAGGGGAGAATAGTGATTACCCCATGAGGGGAGAATAGTGATTACCCCATGAGGGGAGAATAGTGATTACCCCATGAGGGGAGAATAGTGATTACCCCATGAGGGGAGAATAGTGATTACCCCATGAGGGGAGAATAGGGATTACCCCATGAGGGGAGAATAGTGATTACCCCATGAGGGGAGAATAGTGATTACCCCATGAGGGGAGAATAGTGATTACCCCATGAGGGGAGAATAGTGATTACCCCATGAGGGGAGAATAGTGATTACCCCATGAGGGGAGAATAGTGATTACCCCATGAGGGGAGAATAGTGATTACCCCATGAGGGGAGAATAGTGATTACACCATGAGGGGAGAATAGTGATTACCCCATGAGGGGAGAATAGTGATTACCCCATGAGGGGAGAATAGTGATTACCCCATGAGGGGAGAATAGTGATTACCCCATGAGGGGAGAATAGTGATTACCCCATGAGGGGAGAATAGGGATTACCCCATGAGGGGAGAATAGTGATTACCCCATGAGGGAAGAATAGGGATTACCCCATGAGGGGAGAATAGTGATTACCCCATGAGGGGAGAATAGGGATTACCCCATGAGGGGAGAATAGTGATTACCCCATGAGGGGAGAATAGTGATTACCCCATGAGGGGAGAATAGTGATTACCCCATGAGGGGAGAATAGTGATTACCCCATGAGGGGAGAATAGTGATTACCCCATGAGGGGAGAATAGTGATTACCCCATGAGGGGAGAATAGTGATTACCCCATGAGGGAAGAATAGGGATTACCCCATGAGGGGAGAATAGTGATTACCCCATGAGGGGAGAATAGGGATTACCCAATGAGGGGAGAATAGTGATTACCCCATGAGGGGAGAATAGGGATTACCCCATGAGGGGAGAATAGTGATTACCCCATGAGGGGAGAATAGGGATTACCCCATGAGGGAAGAATAGGGATTACCCCATGAGGGGAGAATAGTGATTACCCCATGAGGGGAGAATAGTGATTACCCCATGAGGGGAGAATAGTGATTACCCCATGAGGGGAGAATAGGGATTACCCCATGAGGGGAGAATAGTGATTACCCCATGAGGGGAGAATAGTGATTACCCCATGAGGGGAGAATAGTGATTACCCCATGAGGGGAGAATAGTGATTACCCAATGAGGGGAGAATAGGGATACCTCATGAGGGGAGAATAGTGATTACCCCATGAGGGGAGAATAGGGATCACCCCATGAGGGGAGAATAGTGATTACCCCATGAGGGGAGAATAGTGATTACCCTATGAGGGGACAATAGGGATTTACTTGTCCTATTTGGAGTGAGACCAACGGCTGTTGGTAAGATACATGTAGGTCTCTGACTCTAGATGTTTCCTCATTGCTGAGTAGGCTTGGGTGGTATCCAGATTGTCATATCTTCACCCTTGGGTATGTGGTATTACAGGTACTGAACACAAGGGACGCTAATTTTAAACACAAAGTACCTCACTGAGCGTCTCTAATCCGAAGGTTAGCAACGCTAACAATGTAAAAAAAAGATTATACGGTCTCTGACGTAAACCATTTGCAGGACAGACATCCCAGCTCATAAAGTTACACAAATTACTCAGAAAGGCCACTAAGCTAACCCCTTAGCTAACCGCTTAGCTAACCCCTTAGCTAAA
Organism: Oncorhynchus clarkii lewisi; assembly: GCF_045791955.1. Taxonomy (NCBI): domain Eukaryota; kingdom Metazoa; phylum Chordata; class Actinopteri; order Salmoniformes; family Salmonidae; genus Oncorhynchus; species Oncorhynchus clarkii. The sequence goes on from NC_092164.1 coordinate 2,115,750, forward strand.
CGCTTACCTAACCGCTTAGCTAACCGCTTAGCTTACCACTTAGCTAACCGCTTAGCTAACCACTTAGCTAACTAGCTACTAAATTAGCAAACCAAATGCACAAGCAGAGCGTTTAGCACATTTTGGGACAGTTCATTTCATAGTTGTAAGATATCCATCTGGTAAATATTTAGTTGTGAATTACATACTAGAGACTCAGGTCTCTCCTGGTCCGTGCTGCACAACAGTGAGAGTGACTCACGAGACTCTCTCAGATTCTAGACATTGCTCGTTCTGATATTTCTTAATTTATTTTGGGGGATGTGTGTGTACTGTTTTGTATTTTTAGGTATTACTGCACACAAGCATTTCATTGCACCTGCAATAACATCTGCAACACAATTGGATTTGATTTGATTCACAAACATGTTTTTCAAAAGTGTCCTTTATCTGAGTCAAACATAAACCTTTAATTTTCAAAAGTTATGAAGTCCAAAAGGCACAGCATAGTAGGAATGGCCTTGTAAGTCAATGACTATCCTGTTACAGACACACACACACACACACACACGCACACATGCACACATGCACGCACGCAAACACACACGCACGCACGCGCACACGCACATACACACACTCACCAACAACACAATATTTTGAAGCAAATCATCTAAGCCAATCAACAAGACTCTGTTCCAATGTTCAGCTGTAGCTCGTCTCTCTCTCTCCCAGCGGTTCACACGTACATGTAGAGGATCTCCGTAATTTGTCCATACAGTAGCAGAGACACTTCCCCTGCTTGCTTGTTCAGACTACATTATCCATCCCATACAAACATCACAATTGGAGGGCAGCTCAGCTCAGCTCAGCACAGCTCAGCACAGGCAGCAGTGCCTCTCTCTCTCTTACTTTCTCACTCTGTCTCTCACTTCACCTCTCCTTTACCTCTCCTCTCACTTCTCCTCTCCTCTCCTCTCCTCTCCCTCCATCCTCCCCTCCCTCCCTCTCTCCCTGCGTCAGCTCTATCAACAGTGGGCTGCCACGTTGCCGTGGAGCACAGTACAACACATGAGCAGAGCAATAACAGCTTAAGTGTTTGCTCAGGCAGAAGAGAGGGAGAGGAGGAGAGAGGAGGAGAGAAGAGGAGGAGGGGAGGAGGAGGGGAGGAGAGAAGAAGAGAGAGGAGGAGGAGAGGAGGAGAGAAGAGGAGGAGGGGAGGAGAGAAGAAGAGAGAGGAGGAGAGAAGAGGAGGAGGGGAGGAGAGAAGAAGAGAGAGGAGGAGGAGAGAGGAGGAGAGAAGGAGAGAAGGAGAGAGGAGGAGAGGAGGAGAGAAAAGGAAGAGGAGAGAGGGGGAGAAGAAGAGAGAGGAAGTCTGAAGAAGCAATCAATATCTGTGGCTCATTCCCAGACGGCACCCTATTCACTATATACACTAGTGCACTACTATTGACCAAGGCCAATAAGGATTCCCATAGGGCTGTGGTCATAATCCCTATATATTTTCACTACTATTGACCAGGGCCCATAGAGATTCCCATAGGGCTGTGGTCATAATCCCTATATATTTCACTACTATTGACCAGGGCCCATAGAGATTCCCATAGGGCTCTGGTCAGAGTCCCTATACAGTGAACTATATAGGGATGAGGGTGCCATTTGGGACATACCCAGTGAGAGACTACTCCAGGCTGACTGCATTACATCCTCAGCTTGTCCTTCAGTGGGCAAGGTTAGGTAGTCAACTCAACGGGGGGGGGAGTACCGCTCCGTGTGGGGATGGAAGGCAGAATGAACCAATCACAGACAAATACATCGCGTTGCAGTGACAGCAGCTTTCAGAGTTCAGGAAGTAAAAAAAACGTTTTAGAATCCTGGAGTAGAAATGATGTGTGTGATGTAGTGGAGGTAGAAGGTGATACTGAGGAGGAAGAGAGAGAGGGGAGGGTAATGGTGTGTGGGGTCACGGTGTGTAGGGTCACGGTGTGTAGGGTCACGGTGTGTAGGGTCACGGTGTGTGGGGTCACGGTGTGTGGGGTCACGGTGTGTAGGGTCACGGTGTGTGGGGTCACGGTGTGTGGGGTCACGGGGTGTGGGGTCACGGTGTGTAGGGTCACGGTGTGTGGGGTCACGGTGTGTAGGGTCACGGTGTGTAGGGTCACGGTGTGTAGGGTCACGGTGTGTGGGGTCACGGTGTGTAGGGTCACGGTGTGTAGGGTCACGGTGTGTGGGGTCACGGTGTGTGGGGTCACGGGGTGTGGGGTCACGGTGTGTAGGGTCACGGTGTGTGGGGTCACGGTGTGTAGGGTCACGGTGTGTGGGGTCACGGTGTGTAGGGTCACGGTGTGTAGGGTCACGGTGTGTGGGGTCACGGTGTGTGGGGTCACGGTGTGTAGGGTCACGGTGTGTGGGGTCACGGTGTGTGGGGTCACGGTGTGTAGGGTCACGGTGTGTAGGGTCACGGTGTGTAGGGTCACGGTGTGTAGGGTCACGGTGTGTAGGGTCACGGTGTGTAGGGTCACGGTGTGTGGGGTCACGGTGTGTAGGGTCACGGTGTGTAGGGTCACGGTGTGTAGGGTCACGGTGTGTAGGGTCACGGTGTGTAGGGTCACGGTGTGTAGGGTCACGGTGTGTAGGGTCACGGTGTGTAGGGTCACGGTGTGTAGGGTCACGGTGTGTGGGGTCACGGTGTGTAGGGTCACGGTGTGTAGGGTCACGGTGTGTAGGGTCACGGTGTGTAGGGTCACGGTGTGTAGGGTCACGGTTTAGTTAGATCCAACCACGTTTCCAATGACCACGTAAAGAAATACAACAACAAAGGAGAGACAACAATTTTCTTCTTTCAGATTTCCATGGTTACGGTTAATTACATGTACATATATAGTCTATTCAACCAACACAGAGCAAACAAAACACTTTAACAACTGAACGAACTTGACAAACAAAACACTTTAACAAGCTAAACAAACTTGAGAAAAGTGACGTTGCATTTTTAAAGTTTATATCTTTCTCTTTGAATGCGTCACAAATGGCACCATATTTCCTATATAGTGCCCTACTTTTGACACATTAACCAATCACAGTACATATAGGGAACTAACTTACATTCCTCAGTGTCAGAGAGAGAGAGAAGTGTTGTGAATTTATATTCTCTTTCTGATCTCTGCCCCCACTAGATTCACACAGACAGGAGAGGAGAGGAGAGGAGAGGAGAGGAGAGGAGAGGAGAGGAGAGGAGGGGAGGGGAGGGGAGGGGAGGGGAGGGGAGAGGAGAGGAGAGGAGAGGAGAGGAGAGGAGAGGAGAGGAGAGGAGAGGAGAGGAGAGGAGAGGAGAGGAGAGGAGAGGAGAGAGGAGGGGAGAGGAGAGAGGAGGGGAGAGGAGAGGAGAGGAGAGGAGAGGAGAGGAGAGGAGGGGAGGGGAGGGGAGGGGAGGGGAGGGGAGGGGAGAGGAGAGGAGAGGAGAGGAGAGGAGAGGAGAGGAGAGGAGAGGAGAGGAGAGGTCTATTTCTGGGACCAGGCCTGGTGTTTGAGCATAATAAGAATAATGAACAAAGACAAGGAAGACTTAATATTAACCCTCATGTAACCGATGTCAAATGGCCAGCTAGTTAGCGCGCTAATGACGTCACTCGCTCTGAGACCTGCAGAGCCGCAGCTTTTTTGTGGCGCGATGGGCAACGATGCTTCGATGCTTCGAGGGTGGCTGTTGTCGATGTGTGCAGAGAAGGGTCCCTGGTTGGAGCCCAGGTCGGGGCGAGGAGAGGGACGGGGAAGCTACACTGTTACACTCAGACATCTTCCTGCTTTCTACAGAGGATGTTGTGTCATTAGCTTTCACTAAAACTGTTAGATAATCAAACGTCCGGGGATTCAATCCGAGTCACGTTGAGGAAAAGAGCAGTGCCCTGTTGACAGGCCGAACGCGTTGAACGCTGAGGTAAATGCAGCGGGTGCTTTATAATGTTGGAGACTAAGAGCCATAAACAGCGTGACCTTCGCTTTCCCTGAGCAGAGCAGCCGGACCATGGAGGGTTTTAGTACAGCTATAAACCATGGTCCTTCTGCTGCTACTGCTGGCCTTCTACTCCCTACACAACACACAGTTACATCCTACATGGCACCCTATTCTGCCTCAAAACTAGGACACGATATAGGGGATAGGGTGCAGCTTTATCTCTCTCTCTCTCTGTCTCTGTCTCTGTCTCTGTCTGTCTCTCTCTCTCTCTCTCTCTCTCTCTCTCTCTCTCTCTCTCTCTCTCTCTCTCTCTCTCTCTCTCTCTCTCTCTCTCTCTCTCTCTCTCTCTCTCTCTCTCTCTCTCTCTCTCTCTCTCTCTCCGTCTCTCCGTCTCTCTCTCTCTCTCTCTGTCTCTATCTCTGTCTCTCTCTCTCTCTCTCTCTCTCTCTCTCTCTCTCTCTCTCTCTCTGTCTCTGTCTCTGTCTCTATCTCTCTCTCCGTCTCTGTCTCTGTCTCTATCTCTGTCTCTCTCTCTCTCTCTCTCTCTCTCTCTCTCTCTCTCTCTCTCTCTGTCTCTGTCTCTGTCTCTATCTCTCTCTCTGTCTCTCTCTCTCTCTCCGTCTCTGTCTCTGTCTCTGTCTCTGTCTCTCTCTCTCTCTCTCTCTCTCTCTCGCTCTCTCTCTCTCTCTCCTCTCTCTCTCTCTCTCTCCCTCTCTCTCTCTCTGTCTCTCTCCTCTCTCTCTCTCTCTCTCTCTGACAACAGATGTTGTAACACAGTGAGTGATGTCACCTGTCTTGTGTAAAGACCTTCCCCTTTTGACCTGATCTAGAAGAAGACGTTACGTTCTATTTTAAGACATCATTACCTTTCTTTTACAATTGTTTTTTTTATTAAATTTTTTACTGAGAACGCCTTTCCACTTGTCTTTAAAACACCTTGTATTATCTAAAATCACTTGTTTACTTGTTTTTCTTACTGAAATCTAATTGTAAGTCAGGCTGCATATGAATGATTCTCCCTCATTCTATCAGTCATTTGGAAAGCTTTCTTAATTGGCATCAATGTGCTAGTTGCCTAAATTAGGGAATGTGTGTGTTTGTTTCTGTGTGTGTGTGTGTAGCCACATCTAAAGCAGAGCCTGATGCTTTGTAGAATAGTCCCAGCCTTTGAAGGCCCTGTTATCCTGCTATCCACCCCGAGGGGAGAGGCCCAGAGTGGGCATGTTGGCGGCAGGACATTGGGCTGAGCGGAGGATGGAGGATGGAGGTGGTCTGGTGAGTTGGCTGTAGAGACGCAAAGAGCACACACACACACACACACACACACACACACACACACACAGTGGGTTGGAAACTGATGGACCAGAGATGTTCTGCAGTGGTGGCTGGTGCCACTTTAAATCGGAGGAAAGAGCTCTTTGAAATGGCCTGAATGGAACGGATGGAAAGGTTTCAAACACACGTGGAGAGATGTGTGTTCTAGGGACTTGGCTGCAGGACACTGGGCTGATGGACCAGAGGTTTCAAACACACGTGGGGAGATGTGTGTTCTAGGGACTTGGCTGCAGGACACTGGGCTGATGGACCAGAGGTGGGCTGGATACCAAATGACAGCTCATTCCCTATACAGGTCTGTCTCAGTGGTAAGTTATGTCCTAGTACCCTCTAATGTCTGTCTGTCTGTCTGTCTGTCTCTCTCTCTCTCTCCCTCACTGTCCCCCTCCTCTCTGTAGTTATGAGTGTGTCTGTGAATTGAGAGGGTCACTCCTCCCAGTCCTCTCCACAAATAAAGCAGTCAACCATTCACCCTACCCTCACCTCCATCAGCACACACACACACACACACACACACACACACACACACACACACACACACACACACACACACACACACACACACACACACACACTCAAACAAACACACACACACAAACACAACAGCTCATGTGAAACAGCAGATGACTATCAGCGTGATATCGCACAACCCCCCTCTCTCCAAGTTGCGTCCCTCCCCAGGATATTGCTTTTCTGCTATCTGGCAGCTCCACTCTGACCTCGCAAGGAGACACTCTCACTCACGCACTGTCAAGGAGCGATGACAATCAAATACACAGTAACATGAACACGGAGCGATGGCAGTCAAATACACAACAACACAACAACACAGTCAACACAGTCAACAACACAACAACACAACAACACAGTCAAATACCCAACAACACAGTCAAATGCACAACAACACAGTCAAATACCTAACAACACAGTCAAATACCCAACAACACAGTCAAATACCCAACAACACAGTCAAATACCCAACAACACAACAACACAGTCAAATACCCAACAACACAACAACACAGTCAAATACCCAACAACACAGTCAAATACCCAACAACACAGTCAAATACCCAACAACACAGTCAAATGCACAACAACACAGTCAAATACCCAACAACACAGTCAAATACACAACAACACAACAACACAACAACACAGTCAAATACCCAACAACACAGTCAAATACCCAACAACACAGTCAAATACCCAACAACACAGTCAAATGCACAACAACACAGTCAAATACCTAACAACACAGTCAAATACCCAACAACACAACAACACAGTCAAATACACAACAACACAGTCAAATGCACAACAACACAGTCAAATACCTAACAACACAGTCAAATACCCAACAACACAGTCAAATACACAACAACACAGTCAAATACCCAACAACACAGTCAAATACCCAACAACACAACAACACAGTCAAATACCCAACAACACAACAACACAGTCAAATACCCAACAACACAACAACACAGTCAAATACACAACAACACAGTCAAATACACAACAACACAACAACACAGTCAAATACCCAACAACACAACAACACAGTCAAATACCTAACAACACAGTCAAATACCCAACAACACAACAACACAGTCAAATACACAACAACACAGTCAAATACCCAACAACACAACAACACAGTCAAATACACAACAACACAGTCAAATACACAACAACACAGTCAAATACACAACAACACAGTCAAATACCCAACAACACAGTCAAATACACAACAACACAGTCAAATACACAACAACACAACAACACAGTCAAATACACAACAACACAGTCAAATACCCAACAACACAGTCAAATACCCAACAACACAACAACACAGTCAAATACACAACAACACAACAACACAGTCAAATACCCAACAACACAACAACACAGTCAAATACACAACAACACAACAACACAGTCAAATACCCAACAACACAGTCAAATACCCAACAACACAGTCAAATACCCAACAACACAACAACACAGTCAAATACACAACAACACAACAACACAGTCAAATACCCAACAACACAGTCAAATACCCAACAACACAGTCAAATACCCAACAACACAACAACACAGTCAAATACCCAACAACACAACAACACAGTCAAATACCCAACAACACAGTCAAATACACAACAACACAACAACACAGTCAAATACACAACAACACAACAACACAGTCAAATACCCAACAACACAGTCAAATACCCAACAACACAGTCAAATACCCAACAACACAACAACACAGTCAAATACACAACAACACAACAACACAGTCAAATACCCAACAACACAGTCAAATACCCAACAACACAGTCAAATACCCAACAACACAACAACACAGTCAAATACCCAACAACACAACAACACAGTCAAATACCCAACAACACAGTCAAATACACAACAACACAACAACACAGTCAAATACCCAACAACACAACAACACAGTCAAATACCTAACAACACAGTCAAATACCCAACAACACAGTCAAATACACAACAACACAACAACACAGTCAAATACCCAACAACACAGTCAAATACCCAACAACACAGTCAAATACACAACAACACAGTCAAATACCCAACAACACAGTCAAATACACAACAACACAGTCAAATACCCAACAACACAGTCAAATACCCAACAACACAGTCAAATACACAACAACACAGTCAAATACCCAACAACACAGTCAAATACCCAACAACACAGTCAAATACACAACAACACAGTCAAATACACAACAACACAGTCAAATACACAACAACACAGTCAAATACCCAACAAAACAGTGCGGGCAGCGATCGGTTGAAGAGCATGCATTTAGTTTTACTAGCATTTAAGAGCAGTTGGAGGCTATGAGAGGAGAGTTGTATGGCATTGTAGCTCGTCTGGAGGTTAGTTAACACAGTGTCCAAAGAAGGGCCAGAAGTATACAGAATGGTGTCGTCTGCGTAGAGGTGGATCAGAGACTCACCAGCAGCAAGAGCGACATCATTGATGTATAGAGGCTGCCAGAGGTCCGGACAACAGGCCCTACGATTTGACACACTGAACTCTATCTCAGAAGTAGTTGGTGAACCAGGCAAGGCAGTCATTTGAGAAACCAAAGCTGTTGAGTCTGCCAATAAGAATGTTGTGATTGACAGAGTCGAAAGCGTTGACCAGGTCAATGAATACGGCTGCACAGTAATGTTTCTTATCGATGGTGGTTAAGACATCGTTTAGGATCTTGAGCGTGGCTGAGGTGCACCCATGACCAGCTCTGAAACCTGATTGCATAGCGGAGAAGGTACGGTGGGATTCAAAATGGCCGGTAATCTGTTTGTTAACTTGGCTTTTGAAAACCTTAGAAAGACAGGGTAGGATAGATATAGGTCTGTAGCAGTTTGGGTCTAGACTGTCATCCCCTTTGAAGAGGGGGATGACCGCGGCAGCTTTCCAATCTTTGGGAATCTCAGACGATACGAAAGAGAGGTTGAACAGACTAGTAATAGGGGTTGCAACAATTTCGGCTGATAATTTTAGAAAGAGAGGGTCCAGATTGTCTAGCCCGGCTGATTTGTAGGGGTCCAGATTTTGCAGCTCTTTCAGAACATCAGCTGACTGGATTTGGGTGAAGGAGAAATGGGAGGCTTGGGCCAGTTGCTGTGGGGGGTGCAGGGCTGTTGACAGGGGTAGGGGTAGCCAGGTGGAAAGCATGGCCAGCCATAGAAAAATGCTTATTGAAATTCTCAATTATAGTGGATTTATCGGTGGTGACAGTGTTTCCTAACCTCAGTGCAGTGGGCAGCTGGGAGGAGGTGCTCTTATTCTCCATGGACTTTACAGTGTCCCAGAACCTTTTGGAGTTTGTGCTACAGCATACCAATTTCTGTTTGAAAAAGCTTGCTTCTGCTTTCCTAACTGCCTGTGTGTATTGGTTCCTAACTTCCCTGAAAAGTTGCATATCGCGGGGGCTATTCGATGCTAATGCAGAACGCCACAGGATGTTTTTGTGTTGGTCAAGGGCAGTCAGGTCTGGAGTGAAGCAAGGGCTATATCTGTTCCTGGTTCTAAATCTTTTGAAAGGGGCTTATTTAAGATGGTGAGGAAAGCACGGTATATCTGGCCATATGAAGTAGACTAAACAGCCAGCGAAGGAGGGTATCAGTCAGTGTGTATTAGAAACATCTTCCTCATCGTCACGTCTGATTTCAATCTCCTTAGGCTGAACCCTGCGCGTTAGATGTTACCCACAATTCCTCCTGGCGGGCGATGAAAATCCAAACGGTGTGTGACAACACATTGACAAACTGTGACAGAGAGAATCACACAACATTGTGTGTTGTCTCCAGTCCTTCTCTTCTGTCATCTGACTATTAACCAGAGAGACCCAGGGTTATCTCAGTGTGTCGCAGCAATCAACTCCTCTCCTCCTTATCTCTTCCTCCTCTCCTCAGCCTCTCCTTATCCTCTCCTCAGCCTCTCCTCTTCCTCCTCTCCTCCTCCTCTCCTCAGCCTTTCCGTATCCTCCACTCCTCCTCCTCTCCTCCTCCTCTCCTCCTCCTCTCCTCCGGGTATGATCAAACCATCAGAACCAGCCAGTATTTGTGATCGTGATATATTGCCACTTCTGAGAGGCTACAATCAAACAAGGCTAATGCCTCAGTAACTGGATGTACAGTACAGTACTTTCAGGAGGGAAACAGAAGGATGGGACCTGTTCTAAAGTAGTGCACTACATAGGTCATAGGGTGCTATTTGGGACGTGGGCTCCTCCTCACCCCTCCTCTCCTCACCCCGCCTCACTCCTCCTCTCCTCACCCCTCCTCTCCTCACCCCTCCTCACTCCTCCTTTCCTCACCCCGCCTCACTCCTCCTCTCCTCACTCCTCCTCTCCTCACCCCGCCTCACTCCTCCTCTCCTCACCCCGCCTCACTCCTCCTCTCCTCACTCCTCCTCTCCTCACCCCTCCTCACTCCTCCTCTCCTCACTCCGCCTCACTCCTCCTCTCCTCACCCCGCCTCACCCCGCCTCACCCCGCCTCACCCGCCTCACTCCTCCTCTCCTCACTCCTCCTCTCCTCACTCCTCCTCTCCTCACCCCGCCTCACCCGCCTCACTCCTCCTCTCCTCACTCCTCCTCTCCTCACCCCGCCTCACCCGCCTCACTCCTCCTCTCCTCACCCCGCCTCACCCGCCTCACTCCTCCTCTCCTCACCCCACCCTCAGGTTTGAACACAAAGCTCTACTTTACCCCTCACAAAGGCAACACTTCAAAGAGCGGGGGAGGATGGGGGAGGAAGGGGGAGGATGAGGGAGGATCAAATAAGATCGGCAGCAGGGTGTCGGGGTGGTGAGGTACACAACACTTTGTGACACTCCACGCTCCCTTTCTCCCTCTCTCCTTCTCTCTTTCTCTCCCACGCTCCCTCTCTCCTTCTCTCTCTCTCTCCCACGCTCCCTCTCTCCTTCTCTCTCTCTCTCCCACGCTCCCTCTCTCCCTCTCTCTCTCTCTCTCTCTCTCTCTCCCACACTTCCTTTCTCCCTCTCTCCTCTCGGTATTCATTCTCTCTTTTTATGTCTCGGTTCGCTCCCAGCCACTGGCACGCAGCTCGCTGGAATTTTAATTTGGACAAATGAAGTGGAATTACAGCTCAAATAGAACAGCCCGCTCGGACCAAAGTCGAGATTTAAATCAGTATGATATCGGTGTCATCGGGTTGAACAAGATGAGTCATGTTGTACTAATGTAACCTACGGTATACTATACCACCATACCGATGCTGTTGGAAAGTATGTGCTGCTAATCAACAGTATTTCAACACCAGAGAATTGTGTGCCTTGTGTTACCAGAGGCTGTGTCCCAAATGGAACCATACATTCTATGCAGTCTATGCATTCTATGCAGTTTACCTGTTGGTAAAAAGTAGTGCACTATTTAGGGACTAGTGTTCTGTTTGGGACACACAGAGAGATAGCGCGCTGACATGTTTTACAACAGGCTATCATTGGGCATAGTGATCCACACAGCCAGTTCTAGTCTATTAAAAACTTTCTCTGAGCCGATGCTGATCAGGGGAGAGTTATTAAACTGATATCTGAAGCTGATCAGGGGAGAGTTATTAGACTGATACAGTGCCTTGCAAAAGTATTCGGCCCCCTTGAACTTTGCGACCTTTTGCCACATTTCAGGCTTCAAACATAAAGATATAAAACTGTATTTTTTTGTGAAGAATCAACAACAAGTGGGACACAATCATGAAGTGGAACGACATTTATTGGATATTTCAAACTTTTTTAACAAATCAAAAACTGAAAAATTGGGCGTGCAAAATTATTCAGCCCCTTTACTTTCAGTGCAGCAAACTCTCTCCAGAAGTTCAGTGAGGATCTCTGAATGATCCAATGTTGACCTAAATGACTAATGATGATAAATACAATCCACCTGTGTGTAATCAAGTCTCCGTATAAATGCACCTGCACTGTGATAGTCTCAGAGGTCCGTTAAAAGCGCAGAGAGCATCATGAAGAACAAGGAACACACCAGGCAGGTCCGAGATACTGTTGTGAAGAAGTTTAAAGCCGGATTTGGATACAAAAAGATTTCCCAAGCTTTAAACATCCCAAGGAGCACTGTGCAAGCGATAATATTGAAATGGAAGGAGTATCAGACCACTACAAATCTACCAAGACCTGGCCGTCCCTCTAAACTTTCAGCTCATACAAGGAGAAGACTGATCAGAGATGCAGCCAAGAGGCCCATGATCACTCTGGATGAACTGCAGAGATCTACAGCTGAGGTGGGAGGCTCTGTCCATAGGACAACAATCAGTCGTATATTGCACAAATCTGGCCTTTATGGAAGAGTGGCAAGAAGAAAGCCATTTCTTAAAGATATCCATAAAAAGTGTTGTTTAAAGTTTGCCACAAGCCACCTGGGAGACACACCAAACATGTGGAAGAAGGTGCTCTGGTCAGATGAAACCAAAATTGAACTTTTTGGCAACAATGCAAAACGTTATGTTTGGCGTAAAAGCAACACAGCTGAACACACCATCCCCACTGTCAAACATGGTAGTGGCAGCATCATGGCTAGGGCCTGCTTTTCTTCAGCAGGGACAGGGAAGATGGTTAAAATTGATGGGAAGATGGATGGAGCCAAATACAGGACCATTCTGGAAGAAAACCTGATGGAATCTGCAAAAGACCTGAGACTGGGACGGAGATTTGTCTTCCAACAAGACAATGATCCAAAACATAAAGTAAAATCTACAATGTTATGGTTCAAAAATAAACATATCCAGGTGTTAGAATGGCCAAGTCAAAGTCCAGACCTGAATCCAATCGAGAATCTGTGGAAAGAACTGAAAACTGCTGTTCACAAATGCTCTCCATCCAATCTCACTGAGCTCGAGCTGTTTTGCAAGGAGGAATGGGAAAAAATTTCAGTCTCTCGATGTGCAAAACTGATAGAGACATACCCCAAGCGACTTACAGCTGTAATCGCAGCAAAAGGTGGCGCTACAAAGTATTAACTTAAGGGGGCTAAATAATTTTGCACGCCCAATTTTTCAGTTTTTGATTTGTTAAAAAAGTTTGAAATATCCAATAAATGTCGTTCCACTTCATGATTGTGTCCCACTTGTTGTTGATTCTTCACAAAAAAAGTTTTATATCTTTATATACAGTTTTATATCTTTATGTTTGAAGCCTGAAATGTGGCAAAAGGTCGCAAAGTTCAAGGGGGCCGAATACTTTCACAAGGCACTGTACCTGAAGCTGATCAGGGGAGTTATTAAACTGATACCTGAAGCTGATCAGGGAAGAGTTATTAAACTGACACCTGAAGCTGATCAGGGGAGAGTTATTAGACTGATTCCTGAAGCTGATCAGGGGAGTTATTAAACTGACACCTGAAGCTAATCAGGGGAGAGTTATTAGACTGATTCCTGAAGCTGATCAGGGGAGAGTTATTAAACTGACACCTGAAGCTGATCAGGGGAGAGTTATTAGACTGATACCTGAAGCTCATCTGGGGAGTTATTAGACTGACACCTGAAGCTGATCAGGGGAGAGTTATTAGACTGATTCCTGAAGCTGATCAGGGGAGTTATTAGACTGACACCAAAAGCTGATCAGGGTTGCGTTATTAAACAGACACCTGAAGCTCATCAGGGGAGTTATTAGACTGATTCCTGAAGCTGATCAGGGGAGTTATTAGACTGACACCTAAAGCTGATCAGGGGAGCGTTATTAAACTGATACCTGAAGCTGATCAGGGGAGCGTTATTAAACTGATACCTGAAGCTGATCAGGGGAGAGTTATTAACTGATACCTGAAGCTGATCAGGGGAGAGTTATTAGACTGATACCTGAAGCTGATCAGGGGAGAGTTATTAGACTGATTCCTGAAGCTGATCAGGGGAGTTATTAAACTGACACCTGAAGCTGATCAGGGGAGAGTTATTAGACTGATTCCTGAAGCTGATCAGGGGAGAGTTATTAAACTGACACCTGAAGCTGATCAGGGGAGAGTTATTAGACTGATACCTGAAGCTCATCTGGGGAGTTATTAGACTGACACCTGAAGCTGATCAGGGGAGAGTTATTAGACTGATTCCTGAAGCTGATCAGGGGAGTTATTAGACTGACACCTAAAGCTGATCAGGGGAGCGTTATTAAACTGACACCTGAAGCTCATCAGGGGAGTTATTAGACTGATTCCTGAAGCTGATCAGGGGAGTTATTAGACTGACACCTAAAGCTGATCAGGGGAGCGTTATTAAACTGATACCTGAAGCTGATCAGGGGAGCGTTATTAAACTGATACCTGAAGCTAATCAGGGGAGAGTTATTAGACTGATACCTGAAGCTGATCAGGGGAGAGTTATTAGACTGATACCTGAAGCTGATCAGGGGAGAGTTATTAGACTGATTCCTGAAGCTGATCAGGGGAGTTATTAGACTGATACCTGAAGCTGATCAGGGGAGAGTTATTAAACTGATTCCTGAAGCTAATCAGGGGAGAGTTATTAGACTGATTCCTGAAGCTGATCAGGGGAGAGTTATTAGACTGATACCTGAAGCTGATCAGGGGAGAGTTATTAAACTGATTCCTGAAGCTAATCAGGGGAGAGTTATTAGACTGATACCTGAAGCTGATCAGGGGAGAGTTATTAAACTGATACCTGAAGCTGATCAGGGGAGAGTTATTAGACTGATACCTGAATCTGATCAGGGGAGAGTTATTAGACTAATACCTGAAGCTGATCAGGGGAGAGTTATTAAACGGATACCTGAAGCTGATCAGGGGAGAGTTATTAAACGGATACCTGAAGCTGATCAGGGGAGAGTTATTAAACTGATACCTGAAGCTGATCAGGGGAGTTATTAGACTGATACCTGAAGCTGATCAAGGGAGAGTTATTAGACTGATACCTGAAGCTGATCAGGGGAGAGTTATTACATTGATACCTGAAGCTGATCAGTGGAGAGTTATTAGACTGATACCTGAAGCTGATCAGGGGAGTTATTAAACTGATACCTGAAGCTGATCAGGGGAGTTATTAGACTGATACCTGAAGCTGATCAGGGGAGAGTTATTAGACTGATACCTGAAGCTGATCAGGGGAGAGTTATTGGACTGATACCTGAAGCTGATCAGGGGAGAGTTATTAGATTGATACCTGAAGCTGATCAGGGGAGAGTTATTAAACTGACACCTGAAGCTGATCAGGGGAGAGTTATTAAACTGTGGTGAAATAGACGGTAGGGAGTGTGGTGGACCGCTCTTCATTAGGGGAGGTTGTTGGTAAACCACAAGGCCACAGACTGACACATGGGTCTAACCTGCAACCACTGTAATTATGTGGTATCTCTGGTTACACACTGTGGCCTGCAGTGCACAGGCCCATGTCCTACTCTGAGTACTAGACCTCTGGCACTGGTCTATTGTGCCCTCCTAACACAGTCTACTGCCTGTTTCTGTAGACTGTCCTAACCTGTAGACTGGACTACTGTTGTCCTAACCTGTAGACTGGACTACTGCTGTCCTAACCTGTAGACTGGACTACTACTGTCCTAACCTGTAGACTGGACTACTGCTGTCCTAACCTGTAGATGTAGACTGGACTACTGCTGTCCTAACCTGTAGACTGGACTACTGCTGTCCTAACCTGTAGATGTAGACTGGACTACTGCTGTCCTAACCTGTAGATTGGACTACTGCTGTCCTAACCTGTAGATTGGACTACTGCTGTCCTAACCTGTAGATGTAGACTGGACCACTGCTGTCCTAACCTGTAGATGTAGACTGGACTACTGCTGTCCTAACCTGTAGACTGGACTACTGCTGTCCTAACCTGTAGACTGGACTACTGCTGTCCTAACCTGTAGATGTAGACTGGACTACTGCTGTCCTAACCTGTAGATGTAGACTGGACTACTGCTGTCCTAACCTATAGACTGGACTACTGCTGTCCTAACCTGTAGACTGGACTACTGCTGTCCTGACCTGTAGACTGGACCACTGCTGTCCTACCTTGTAGCTGTAGACTGGACTACTGCTGTCCTAACCTGTAGACTGGACAACTGCTGTCCTAACCTGTAGATGTAGACTGGACCACTGCTGTCCTAACCTGTAGACTGGACTACTGCTGTCCTAACCTGTAGATGTAGACTGGACCACTGCTGTCCTAACCTGTAGACTGGACTACTGCTGTCCTAACCTGTAGACTGGACTACTGCTGTCCTAACCTATAGACTGGACTATTGCTGTCCTAACCTGTAGACTGGACCACTGCTGTCCTAACCTGTAGACTGGACTACTACTGTCCTAACCTGTAGACTGGACCACTGCTGTCCTACCTTGTAGCTGTAGACTGGATTACTGCTGTCCTAACCTGTAGACTGGACTACTGCTGTCCTACCTTGTAGCTGTAGACTGGACTACTGCTGTCCTAACCTGTAGACTGGACTACTGCTGTCCTAACATGTAGACTGGACTACTGCTGTCCTAACCTGTAGATGTAGACTGGACTACTGCTGTCCTAACCTGTAGACTGGACTACTGCTGTCCTAACCTGTAGATGTAGACTGGAGTACTGCTGTCCTAACCTGTAGACTGGACTACTGCTGTCCTAACCTGTAGATGTAGAGTGGACTACTGCTGTCCTAACCTGTAGATTGGACTACTGCTGTCCTAACCTGTAGATGTAGACTGGACTACTGCTGTCCTATCCTGTAGACTGGACTACTGCTGTCCTAACCTGTAGACTGGATTACTGCTGTCCTAACCTGTAGACTGGATTACTGATGTCCTGACCTGTAGACTGGACTACTGCTGTCCTACCTTGTAGCTGTGGACTGGGCAACTATTCTCTCACCATAGTCCAGTCAAAATAGTCTCCTCTCTTACTTCCTCCCCTGCAGGTTTGTCCCGGGGGCATTTAACGTGCACCTCCCTTAAGTGACCTGAGCCAATAGGGAATAGGGTGCCATTTGACCTGAGCCAATAGGGAATAGGGTGCCATTTGACCTGAGCCAATATGGAATAGGGTGCCATTTGACCTGAGCCAATAGGGAATAGGGTGCCATTTGACATGAGCCAATAGGGAATAGGGTGCCATTTGACCTGAGCCAATAGGGAATAGGGTGCCATTCGACCTGAGCCAATAGGGAATAGGGTGCCATTTGACCTGAGCCAATAGGGAATAGGGTGCCATTTGACCTGAGCCAATAGGGAGTATGGTGCCATTTGACCTGAGCCAATAGGGAATAGGGTGCCATTTGGGACTCAGATAAACTCTATTGTTTGGTAAAATGTTAGTTTTGGAGAAGGATCAAGCTTCAGCGACAGAATGATCACGTCAACGTTTCTCCACAACATTTGTCCGTCCCACTAGCAGCCTGTCTCACAGAATCCTACACAATTTCCTTTGATTTTTTTGACGGCTGTGTGATTAAAGGCCTAATCAGTTGTGATTGATGACAATATCTACTGGTGATTAAAAAGGCCGCTCCTGACAGGCGCTGGTGGTGTTTTAGGGAGCGCGAGGTAGACTCATGATGAACCCCAGTAATGGGTTTATTTTCAAAAAGCTACCCACCCTTCGTTGATTTACAGGTTGGAAAATAATTTAATATGCGTGTCAAGTAATGTTGTTGTAATAAGCCATCTAAAACAATTTATTGGATGTTCTCACACTATAATTCATGACAGCCACGCATGTTTTATGGCCAATCAACAATCAGGCTAGCTGCCTCCAACACCACTGGCCTAGGTACTGAGATGGAGCAGTAGCAGCTGTGGAGGAACAGGACCCACAACCACCACTACTACTGTGGATGAACAGGACCCACAACCACCACTACCACTGTGGAGGAACAGGACCCTCGACCACCACTACTACTGTGGAGGAACAGGAGCAACAACCACCACTACTACTGTGGAGGAACAGGATCCTCAACCACCTCTACTACTGTGGAGGAACAGGATCCACAACCACCACTACTACTGTGGAAGAACAGGACCCACAACCACCACTACTACTGTGGAGGAACAGGACCCTCAACCACCACTACTATTGTGGAGGAACAGGACCCTCAACCACCACTACTACTGTGGAAGAACAGGACCCACAACCACCACTACTACTGTGGAAGAACAGGACCCAGAACCACCACTACTACTGTGGAGGAACAGGACCCTCAACCACCACTACTACTGTGGAGGAACAGGACACTCAACCACCACTACTACTGTGGATGAACAGGACCCTCAACCACCACTACTACTGTGGATGAACAGGACCCTCAACCACCACTACTACTGTGGAGGAACAGGATCCTCAACCACCACTACTACTGTGGAGGAACAGGACCCACAACCACCACTACTACTGTGGAGGAACAGGACCCACAACCACCACTACTACTGTGGAAGAACAGGACCCTCAACCACCACTACTACTGTGGATGAACAGGACCCACAACCACCACTACTACTGTGGAAGAACAGGACCCACAACCACCACTACAACTGTGGATGAACAGGACCCACAACCACCACTACTACTGTGGAGGAACAGGACCCAGAACAACCACTACTACTGTGGAGGAACAGGACCCAGAACCACCACTACTACTGTGGAGGAACAGGACCCTCAACCACCACTACTACTGTGGGGGAACAGGACCCTCAACCACCACTACTACTGTGGAGGAACAGGACCCTCAACCACCACTACTACTGTGGAGGAACAGGACCCTCAACCACCACTACTACTGTGGAGGAACAGGACCCTCAACCACCACTACTACTGTGGAAGAACAGGACCCACAACCACCACTACTACTCTGGATGAACAGGACCCACAACCACCACTACTACTGTGGAGGAACAGGACCCACAACCACCACTACTACTGTGGAGGAACAGGACCCTCAAACACCACTACTACTGTGGAGGAACAGGAGCCACAACAACCACTACTACTGTGGAGGAACAGGACCCACAACCACCACTACTACTGTGGAGGAACAGGACCCTCAAACACCACTACTACTGTGGAGGAACAGGACACTCAACCACCACTACTACTGTGGATGAACAGGACCCTCAACCACCACTACTACTGTGGATGAACAGGACCCTCAACCACCACTACTACTGTGGAGGAACAGGACCCTCAACCACCACTACTACTGTGGAGGAACAGGACCCACAACCACCACTACTACTGTAGAGGAACAGGACCCACAACCACCACTACTACTGTGGAAGAACAGGACCCTCAACCACCACTACTACTGTGGATGAACAGGACCCACAACCACCACTACTACTGTGGAAGAACAGGACCCACAACCACCACTACAACTGTGGATGAACAGGACCCACAACCAACACTACTACTGTGGAGGAACAGGACCCAGAACAACCACTACTACTGTGGAGGAACAGGACCCAGAACCACCACTACTACTGTGGAGGAACAGGACCCTCAACCACCACTACTACTGTGGGGGAACAGGACCCTCAACCACCACTACTACTGTGGAGGAACAGGACCCTCAACCACCACTACTACTGTGGAGGAACAGGACCCTCAACCACCACTACTACTGTGGAGGAACAGGACCCTCAACCACCACTACTACTGTGGAGGAACAGGACCCTCAACCACCACTACTGTGGATGAAGAGGACCCAAAACCACCACTACTACTGTGGAAGAACAGGACCCACAACCACCACTACTACTCTGGATGAACAGGACCCACAACCACCACTACTACTGTGGAGGAACAGGACCCACAACCACCACTACTACTGTGGAGGAACAGGACCCTCAAACACCACTACTACTGTGGAGGAACAGGACCCACAACAACCACTACTACTGTGGAGGAAAAGGACCCACAACCACCACTACTACTGTGGAGGAACAGGATCCTCAAACACCACTACTACTGTGGAGGAACAGGACCCACAACAACCACTACTACTGTGGAGGAACAGGACCCTCAACAACCACTACTACTGCGGAGGAACAGTACCCACAACCACCACTACTACTGTGGAGGAACAGGATCCTCAACCACCTCTACTACTGTGGAGGAACAGGATCCACAACCACCACTACTACTGTGGAAGAACAGGACCCACAACCACCACTACTACTGTGGAAGAACAGGACCCTCAACCACCACTAATATTGTGGAGGAACAGGACCCTCAACCACCACTACTACTGTGGAAGAACAGGACCCAGAACCACCACTACTACTGTGGATGAACAGGACCCTCAACCACCACTACTACTGTGGATGAACAGGACCCTCAACCACCACTACTACTGTGGAGGAACAGGACCCTCAACCACCACTACTACTGTGGAGGAACGGGACCCACAACCACCACTACTACTGTGGAGGAACGGGACCCACAACCACCACTACTACTGTGGAAGAACAGGACCCTCAACCACCACTACAACTGTGGATGAACAGGACCCACAATCAACACTACTACTGTGGAGGAACAGGACCCAGAACCACCACTACTACTGTGGAGGAACAGGACCCAGAACCACCACTACTACTGTGGAGGAACAGGACCCTCAACCACCACTACTACTGTGGAGGAACAGGACCCTCAACCACCACTACTACTGTGGAGGAACAGGACCCTCATCCACCACTACTACTGTGGAGGAACAGGACCCTCAACCACCACTACTGTGGATGAAGAGGACCCAAAACCACCACTACTACTGTGGAAGAACAGGACCCACAACCACCACTACTACTGTGGAGGAACAGGACCCACAACCACCACTACTACTGTGGAGGAACAGGACCCTCAAACACCACTACTACTGTAGAGGAACAGGACCCACAACAACCACTACTACTGTGGAGGAACAGGACCCACAACCACCACTACTACTGTGGAGGAACAGGACCCTCAACCACCACTACTACTGTGGAGGAATAGGACCCACAACCACCACTACTACTGTGGAGGAACAGGATCCTCAACCACCTCTACTACTGTGGAGGAACAAGATCCACAACCACCACTACTACTGTGGAAGAACAGGACCCACAACCACCACTACTACTGTGGAGGAACAGGACCCTCAACCACCACTACTACTGTGGAGGAACAGGACCCTCATCCACCACTACTACTGTGGAGGAACAGGACCCTCAACCACCACTACTGTGGATGAAGAGGACCCTCAACCACCACTACTGTGGATGAAGAGGACCCAAAACCACCACTACTACTGTGGAAGAACAGGACCCTCAACCACCACTACTACTGTGGAGGAACAGGACCCTCAACCACCACTACTACTGTGGAAGAACAGGACCCAGAACCACCACTACTACTGTGGATGAACAGGACCCTCAACCACCACTACTACTGTGGATGAACAGGACCCTCAACCACCACTACAACTGTGGATGAACAGGACCCTCAACCACCACTACTACTGTGGAGGAACAGGACCCACAACCACCACTACTACTGTGGAGGAACGGGACCCACAACCACCACTACTACTGTGGAAGAACAGGACCCTCAACCACCACTACTACTGCGGATGAACAGGACCCACAGCCACCACTACTACTGTGGAGGAACAGGACCCACAACCACCACTACTACTGTGGAGGAACAGGACCCTCAAACACCACTACTACTGTGGAGGAACAGGACCCACAACCACCACCACTACTGTGGAGGAACAGGACCCACAACCAACACTACTACTGTGGAGGAACAGGACCCAGAACCACCACTACTACTGTGGAGGAACAGGACCCTCAACCACCACTACTACTGTGGAGGAACAGGACCCTCAACCACCACTACTACTGTGGAGGAACAGGACCCTCAACCACCACTACTACTGTGGAGGAACAGGACCCTCATCCACCACTACTACTGTGGAGGAACAGGACCCTCAACCACCACTACTGTGGATGAAGAGGACCCAAAACCACCACTACTACTGTGGAAGAACAGGACCCACAACCACCACTACTACTGTGGAGGAACAGGACCCACAACCACCACTACTACTGTGGAGGAACAGGACCCTCAAACACCACTACTACTGTAGAGGAACAGGACCCACAACAACCACTACTACTGTGGAGGAACAGGACCCACAACCACCACTACTACTGTGGAGGAACAGGACCCTCAACCACCACTACTACTGTGGAGGAATAGGACCCACAACCACCACTACTACTGTGGAGGAACAGGATCCTCAACCACCTCTACTACTGTGGAGGAACAAGATCCACAACCACCACTACTACTGTGGAAGAACAGGACCCACAACCACCACTACTACTGTGGAGGAACAGGACCCTCAACCACCACTACTACTGTGGAGGAACAGGACCCTCATCCACCACTACTACTGTGGAGGAACAGGACCCTCAACCACCACTACTGTGGATGAAGAGGACCCTCAACCACCACTACTGTGGATGAAGAGGACCCAAAACCACCACTACTACTGTGGAAGAACAGGACCCTCAACCACCACTACTACTGTGGAGGAACAGGACCCTCAACCACCACTACTACTGTGGAAGAACAGGACCCAGAACCACCACTACTACTGTGGATGAACAGGACCCTCAACCACCACTACTACTGTGGATGAACAGGACCCTCAACCACCACTACAACTGTGGAAGAACAGGACCCTCAACCACCACTACTACTGCGGATGAACAGGACCCACAGCCACCACTACTACTGTGGAGGAACAGGACCCACAACCACCACTACTACTGTGGAGGAACAGGACCCTCAAACACCACTACTACTGTGGAGGAACAGGACCCACAACCACCACCACTACTGTGGAGGAACAGGACCCACAACCAACACTACTACTGTGGAGGAACAGGACCCTCAACCACCACTACTACTGTGGAGGAACAGGACCCACAACCACCACTACTACTTTGGAGGAACAGGACCCACAACCACCACTACTACTGTGGAAGAACAGGACCCACAACCACCACTACAACTGTGGAGGAACAGGACCCACAACTACCACTAGTACTGTGGAGGAACAGGACCCTCAACCACCACTACTACTGTGGAGGAACAGGACCCTCAACCACCAGTACTACTGTGGATGAACAGGACCCACAACCACCACTACTACTGTGGAGGAACAGGACCCACAACCACCACTACTACTGTGGAGGAACAGGTCCCTAACCACCACCACTACTGTGGAGGAAGAGGACCCAGAACCACCACTACTACTGTGGAGGAAGAGGACCCTCAACCACCACTACTACTGTGGAGGAACAGCACCCTCAACCACCACTACTACTGTGGAGGAACAGGACCCTCAACCACCACTACTACTGTGGAGGAATAGGTCCCTCAACCACCACTACTACTGTGGAGGAACAGGACCCAGAAGCACCACTACTACTGTGGAGGAACAGGACCCAGAACCACCACTACTACTGTGGAGGAACAGGACCCTCAACCACCACTACTACGGTGGAGGAACAGGACCCTCAACCACCACTACTACTGTGAAGGAACAGGACCCTCAACCACCACTACTACTGTGGAGGAACAGGACCCACAACCACCACTACTACTGTGGAGGAACAGTTTATGGAATAATGTGTGTGTGTGTGTGTGTGTGTGTGTGTGTGTGTGTGTGTGTGTGTGTGTGTGTGTGTGTGTGTGTGTGTGTGTGTGTCTGAGCCTTCATGTATGTTCTATGTGAGGCGTCTGTACTGATGGGTTTTAATCCTCCACTTGGACACTATGCAGTCCAGCTGTCCACATCTCCCCTGAATTGTTCTGGAGGATTAGGTGTTTGTTTGTGTGTGTAGTGTTTATGTGTGTGTGTGTGTGTGTGTGTGTGTGTGTCCACCATCACAGGGACTCAGGCTCACACAGCTAATCCAGACAGTTATTTAATTAATGCCTGATAGTTCTCCTCTACACTGGTCTCTCCGCTTCTCTCTTCCTCTCCTCTTCTCTCCCTTCTCTTTTCCCCTCCTCTTCTCTCCTTCCTCTCTTCCCCTCCTCCCCTCTCATCCCATCCTCTACAGTGCCTTGCGAAAGTATTCGGCCCCCTTGAACTTTGCGACCTTTTGCCACATTTCAGGCTTCAAACATAAAGATATAAAACTGTATTTTTTTGTGACGAAACAACAACAAGTGGGACACAGTCATGAAGTGGAACGACATTTATTGGATATTTCAAACTTTTTTAACAAATCAAAAACTGAAAAATTGGGCGTGCAAAATTATTCAGCCCCCTTAAGTTAATACTTTGTAGCGCCACCTTTTGCTGCGATTACAGCTGTAAGTCGCTTGGGGTATGTCTCTATCAGTTTTGCACATCGAGAGACTGACATTTTTTCCCATTCCTCCTTGCAAAACAGCTCGAGCTCAGTGAGGTTGGATGGAGAGCATTTGTGAACAGCAGTTTTCAGTTCTTTCCACAGATTCTCGATTGGATTCAGGTCTGGACTTTGACTTGGCCATTCTAACACCTGGATATGTTTATTTTTGAACCATTCCATTGTAGATTTTGCTTTATGTTTTGGATCATTGTCTTGTTGGAAGACAAATCTCCGTCCCAGTCTCAGGTCTTTTGCAGACTCCATCAGGTTTTCTTCCAGAATGGTCCTGTATTTGGCTCCATCCATCTTCCCATCAATTTTAACCATCTTCCCTGTCCCTGCTGAAGAAAAGCTGGCCCAAACCATGATGCTGCCACCACCATGTTTGACAGTGGGTATGGTGTGTTCAGGGTGATGAGCTGTGTTGCTTTTACACCAAACATAACGTTTTGCATTGTTGCCAAAAAGTTCAATTTTGGTTTCATCTGACCAGAGCACCTTCTTCCACATGTTTGGTGTGTCTCCCAGGTGGCTTGTGGCAAACTTTAAACGACACTTTTTATGGATATCTTTAATAAATGGCTTTCTTCTTGCCACTCTTCCATAAAGGCCAGATTTGTGCAATATACGACTGATTGTTGTCCTATGGACAGAGTCTCCCACCTCAGCTGTAGATCTCTGCAGTTCATCCAGAGTGATCATGGGCCTCTTGGCTGCATCTCTGATCAGTCTTCTCCTTGTATGAGCTGAAAGTTTAGAGGGACGGCCAGGTCTTGGTAGATTTGCAGTGGTCTGATACTCCTTCCATTTCAATATTATCGCTGGCACATTGCTCCTTGGGATGTTTAAAGCTTGGGAAATCTTTTTGTATCCAAATCCGGCTTTAAACTTCTTCACAACAGTATCTCGGACCTGCCTGGTGTGTTCCTTGTTCTTCATGATGCTCTCTGCGCTTTTAACAGACCTCTGAGACTATCACAGTGCAAGTGCATTTATACGGAGACTTGATTACACACAGGTGGATTGTATTTATCATCATTAGTCATTTATGTCAACATTGGATCATTCAGAGATCCTCACTGAACTTCTGGAGAGAGTTTGCTGCACTGAAAGTAAAGGGGCTGAATAATTTTGCACGCCCAATTTTTCAGTTTTTGATTTGTTAAAAAAGTTTGAAATATCCAATAAATGTCGTTCCACTTCATGATTGTGTCCCACTTGTTGTTGATTCTTCACAAAAAAATACAGTTTTATATCTTTATGTATGAAGCCTGAAATGTGGCAAAAGGTCGCAAAGTTCAAGGGGGCCGAATACTTTCGCAAGGCACTGTATTTAGGTAGACTACTACAGAGTGAAATGGGGACCGAATATTAGCTTCTAAGAAAGAAAGAAAGACAGACAGAAAGAGAGAGAGATAGAGAGAGAGAGAGAGACAGACAGAGACAGAGATGAGAAAAAGAGAAAGAGAGACAGAGACAGAGACAGAGAGAGAGAGAGAGAGAGAGAGAGAGACAGAGAGAGAGAGAGAGAGAGAGAGAGGGGGGGGGGGGGGAGATGAGAAAGAGAGAGAGAGAGAGAGAGAGAGAGAGAGAGAGACAGAGAGAGAGAGAGAGAGAGAGAGAGAGAGAGAGAGAGAGAGAGAGAGAGAGAGAGAGAGAGAGAGAGAGAGAGAGGGGGGGAGAGAGATGAGAAAGAGAGAGAGAGAGAGAGAGAGATGAGAAAGAGCTCCAGGTGATTAGCAGCGAGTCCCTTTGCCCGCCATGCTGTCATGACGTTATTAGACAAAATACAGTCGTCTTCTTAATTGGCACCCTTTTCCCTTCATAGTGCACTACTTTAGACCAGGGCCCATAGGGCTCTGGTCAAAATAAGTGCACCATATAGGGAATAAGGTGCCATTTGTGACGAACTCACCGTGCCCTTTATTAAGTGGGGAGATGGCAGAAAAGCAGAGAGGCCAGAGAAGATAGAGAGCCCAAAGAGGCTAAAGAGGCAAGAGGCTAAAAACGCTACAAAGGCCAGAGAGGCTAGAGCTTAAAGAGGCTAGAGAGGCTAGAGTCTAGAGAGGATAGAGATTAAAGAGGCTAGAGTCTAGAGAGGATAGAGATTAAAGAGGCTAGAGTCTAGAGAGGATAGAGCTTAAAGAGGCTAGAGTCTAGAGAGGATAGAGCTTAAAGAGGCTAGAGAGGCTAGAGTCTAGAGAGGATAGAGATTAAAGAGGCTAGAGTCTAGAGAGGATAGAGATTAAAGAGGCTAGAGTCTAGAGAGGATAGAGCTTAAAGAGGCTAGAGTCTAGAGAGGATAGAGCTTAAAGAGGCTAGAGTCTAGAGAGGATAGAGCTTAAAGAGCCTAGAGTCTAGAGAGGATGGAGCTTAAAGAGGCCAGAGAGGCAAGAGTCTAGAGAGGATAGAGATTAAAGAGGCTAGAGTCTAAAGAGGATAGAGATTAAAGAGGCTAGAGAGGCTAGAGTCTAGAGAGGATAGAGATTAAAGAGGCTAGAGTCTAGAGAGGATAGAGCTTAAAGAGGCTAGAGAGACTAGAGTCTAGAGAGGATAGAGATTAAAGAGGCTAGAGTCTAGAGAGGATAGAGATTAAAGAGGATAGAGGTTAAAGAGGCTAGAGTCCAGAGAGGCTAGATCTTAAAGAGGCTAGAGTCTAGAGAGGATAGAGATTAAAGAGGATAGAGAGACTAGAGACCAGAGAGCCTAGAGAGCCCAGAGAGCCTAGAGAGACCAGAGAGGCTAGAGAGCCCAGAGAGGCTAGAGAGCCCAGGGGCTAGAGAGCCCAGGGGCTAGAGAGCCCAGAGAGCCCAGAGAGGCTAGAAAGCCCAGAGAGCCCAGAGAGGCTAGAGTGCCCAGAGAGCCCAGAGACCCCAGAAAGCCCAGAGAGCCCAGAGAGGCTAGAGAGCCCAGAGAAGCTAGAGAGCCCAGAGAGGCTAGAGAGCCCAGAGAGCCCAGAGACCCCAGAGAGGTTAGAGAGCCTAGAGAGGCTAGAGGGCCCAGAGAGCCCAGAGAGGCTAGAGAGCCCAGAGAGGCTAGAGAGCCCAGAGACTAGAGAGCCCAGAGAGCCCAGAGAGGCTTGAGAGCCCAGAGAGCCCAGAGAGGCTAGAGAGCCCAGAGAGGCTAGAGAGCCCAGAGAGGCTAGAGAGGCTAGAGAGCCCAGAGAGGCTAGAGAGCCCAGAGAGGCTAGAGAGCCCAGAGAGCCCAGAGAGGCTAGAGAGCCCAGAGAGCCCAGAGAGCCCAGAGAGCCCAGAGAGGCTAGAGAGCCCAGAGAGGCTAGAGAGCCCAGAGAGGCTAGAGAGCCCAGAGACCCCAGCGAGGCTAGAGAGCCCAGAGAGGCTAGAGGGCCCAGAGAGCCCAGAGGCTAGAGAGCCCAGAGAGCCCATAGAGGCTTGAGAGCCCAAAGAGCCCAGAGAGGCTAGAGAGGCTAGAGAGCCCAGAGAGGCTAGAGAGCCCAGAGAGGCTAGAGGGCCCAGAGAGCCCAGAGAGTCTAGAGAGCCCAGAGAGCCCAGAGAGCCCAGAGAGGCTAGAGAGCCCAGAGAGGCTAGAGAGCCCAGAGAGCCCAGAGAGGCTAGAGAGCCCAGAGACCCCAGCGAGGCTAGAGAGCCCAGAGAGGCTAGAGGGCCCAGAGAGGCTAGAGAGCCCAGAGAGCCCAGAGAGGCTAGAGAGCCCAGAGACCCCAGAGAGGCTAGAGAGCCCAGAGAGGCTAGAGAGCCTAGAGAGCCCAGAGAGGCTAGAGAGCCCAGAGAGCCCAGAGAGCCCAGAGAGGCTAGAGAGCCCAGAGAGGCTAGAGAGCCCAGAGAGGCTAGAGAGCCCAGAGAGCTCAGAGAGGCTAGAGGGCCCAGATAGCCCAGAGAGGCTAGAGAGCCCAGAGAGGCTAGAAAGCCCAGAGAGCCCAGAGGCTAGAGTGCCCAGAGAGCCCAGAGACCCCAGAAAGCCCAGAGAGCCCAGAGAGCCCAGAGAAGCTAGAGAGCCCAGAGAGGCTAGAGAGCCCAGAGAGCCCAGAGGCTAGAGAGCCCAGAGAGCCCATAGAGGCTTGAGAGCCCAAAGATCCCAGAGAGGCTAAAGAGGCTAGAGAGCCCAGAGAGGCTAGAGAGCCCAGAGAGGCTAGAGAGCCCAGAGAGGCTAGAGAGCCCAGAGAGCCCAGAGAGGCTAGAGAGCCCAGAGAGCCCAGAGAGGCTAGAGAGCCCAGAGAGCCCAGAGAGGCTAGAGAGCCCAGAGAGGCTAGAGAGCCCAGAGAGCCCAGAGAGGCTAGAGAGCCCAGAGACCCCAGAGAGGCTATAGAGCCCAGAGAGGCTAGAGAGCCCAGAGAGGCTAGAGAGCCCAGAGAGCCCAGAGAGGCTAGAGGGCCCAGATAGCCCAGAGAGGCTAGAGAGCCCAGAGAGGCTAGAAAGCCCAGAGAGCCCAGAGGCTAGAGAGCCCAGAGAGCCCAGAGAGGCTTGAGAGCACAGAGAGCCCAGAGAGGCTAGAGAGCCCAGAGAGGCTAGAGAGCCCAGAGAGCCCAGAGAGGCTCTCTGTCTCAGGCGATGCCCCTCCTCATCGCACACATGGAAATGCTTACTGACTGCTTGATCACTTATTCCTTCCTAACTTTTACAATTATTTGAATATCTGACTGTGACAGTACAGGTAGTTAAGATAATCACCTCCTGTGAACTGGGACAACACACCATTAATATCAGATGTCTTTCATAGCGCCTGCGACGGTCTCGTATGCCTCAGTAGCCATGCTCCTCTGAATGGCAGTGTGAAAGGACATGAGATGAGAGGAGGGTTGGAAGCTGGATAAAAGCCAGTGATTCTCTCCTGAATTACAGTCAATTCCATCCGGACTAGTCTAGGACCCATTATCCTCTGCTAGCTGCTCAGGATCAGGCCCAAATGACACCCTGTTCCCTTCCTAGTACACTAGTATCCACAGGGGCTCTGGTTAGACGTAGTGCACTATAAAGGGAATAGGGTGCCATCTGGGCCGTAGCATTGCTCAGACTGCTCCTCATACGTAGTAAACATAGGACTAATACGATATTACACAGCGTGCATTTTTGAAAAGTGTCACATCTCCCCTTAACAACGTATCGATTCTGTCTCCACAATTTAGTGCCGCCTCTCTTCCCTCCCTTTCCCATCGGCCTCCAGCTCCGTCCCAGTGGATTAGCAATAACCCTGGCCTCACACACTCAAGCACAGACACACAGACACAAACACACACACACTCCACTCCATGACTAATAGTCTGACCACAGAGATAAATGACTTTTTAAGTAACAGAAAATTGCACCGTTTTCAATTCACTGAACGAGTAGCTTCCCCTCTTTTCTCTCCATCAGTCTTTTCTCTCTTCTCCCCTTTCTCTCCCTTTCACCTTGTCTTTTTTCTTCCTCTCTCTCTCTCTCTCTCTCCTCTCTCTTCATCATGTCTCTCTTTCTCTCTCTCTCTCTTTCTCTCCCCCCTCTCCACTCTCTACTCTCCCCCACTCCTGTGCAACAAGTTGAGGTGTGCGGTTCCTAGCCATGTGACAAGGAGGAGAGGAGAGAGGAGGGATGAAAAGGAAGAGAGGAGAGAGGAGGGATGACAAGGAGGAGAGGAGAGAGGGGAGGGGGTGACAAGGAGGAGAGGAGAGAGGAGGGATGACAAGGAGGAAAGGAGAGGAGGGATGACAAGTAGGAGAGGATAGAGGGATCTGTGGCTTCAACAATGGTGGAATTATGCAAATTAATCCAAACACAGCGACAATGGATTAGTATAAATCCTCTCACAGCTGACGGAAAGAGAGAGAGAGAGAGAGAGAGACAGAGAGAGACAGAGAGAGAGAGAGAGAAATATATAGAGAGAGAGATGCTTCAAAGAACTATGTATAAGAGTCACTTTAAAATGAATCACTTTCACAAATCAGATCCTATTCAGACAGACGCTTCACATCCGCCTACTCTCTCCTCTCCACTGTATTCTCTGTTGTATCACTCATACACACACAGCCACACACACAGTGCTATGTTATTTAACGGTAAACCCGCTGAACATGTACGGTGCCATGAAGAAGTATTTGTCCCCTTTTCTGTTTGTCTCTACATTTTTCATATTTTTTATATTGAATGTTATCAGATGAAGGGAACCGGAGTTTACAAATAACAACCAAAAAACAATACAGTCTTATTTTATTAATTTAATTAACAAAGTTATGCAACACCCAATTCCCCTGTGTAAAAAAAGTAGTTGCCCCCCTTACACTCAATAACTGGTTGTGCCACCATTAGCTGCAATGACTACAACCAAACACTTCCTGTAGCTGTTGATCAGTCTCTCACATCGCTGTGGAGGACTTCTGGCCCACTCTTCCTGTAGCTGTTGATCAGTCTCTCACATGGCTGTGGAGGACTTCTGGCCCACTCTTCCTGTAGTTGTTAATCAGTCTCTCACATCGCTGTGGAGGACTTCTGGCCCACTCTTCCTGTAGTTGTTGATCAGTCTCTCACATGGCTGTGGAGGACTTCTGGCCCACTCTTCCTGTAGTTGTTGATCAGTCTCTCACATCACTGTGGAGAACTTCTACTCTTCCATGCAGAACTGCTTTAACTCAGAGGGGTTTTCAAGCATGAAATGTTCCTTATTAGTCCTGCCACAACATCTCAAATGGGATTAGGTCTGAACTTTGGCTAGGACATTCCAAAACTTCAAATGTGTTACTTTTTAGCCATTTTCATGCAGACTTGGTTGTGTGTTTTGGATCATTGTCTTGCTGCATGACCCAGCTGCACTTCAGATTCAGCTCCCAGACAGATGGCCTGACATTCTCCTGTATAATTCTCTGATACAGAACAGAATTCGTGGTTCTTTCCTTCTATTCAGGCAAGTCGTCAAGGTCCTGAGGCAGCATGGCATCCCCAAACCACCATACTACCACCACCATGCTTCATCCAGGTTCTGAGGCAGCATGGCATCCCCAAACCACCATACTACCACCACCATGCTTCATCAAGGTCCTGAGGCAGCAAAGCATCCACAAACCACCATACTACCACCACCATGCTTCATCAAGGTCCTGAGGCAGCATGGCATCCCCAAACCACCATACTACCACCACCATGCTTCATCCAGGTTCTGAGGCAGCAAAGCATCCACAAACCATCTCACTACCACCACCACCATGCTTGACCGTTGGTATACGGTTCTTACTGTAGAATGCAGTGTTTGGTTTTCACCAGGCATAATGGAACCCATCTCATCCAGAAAGTTGACTCAAGTTTTCCAAAAAGCACCTGAAAGCACATGGATGATCATCAATACTCTTGGAAGGATGTTCTATGGACAGCTGAGTCAAAAGTATAACATTTTGGATGACATGGGTCCCATTATGTCTGGTGAAAACCAAACACTGCATTCCACAGTAACCTTATACCAACGGTCAAGCATGGTGGTGGTAGTGTGATGTTTAGGGATGCCATGCTGCCTTCGGACCTGGATGAAGCATGGCGGTGGTAGTGTGATGTTTGGGGATGCCATGCTGCCTCAGGACCTGGATGAAGCATGGCGGTGGTTGTGTGATGTTTGGGGATGCCATGCTGCCTCAGGACCTGGATGAAGCATGGCGGTGGTAGTGTGATGTTTGGGGATGCCATGCTGCCTCAGGACCTGGATGAAACATGGCGGTGGTAGTGTGATGTTTGGGGATGCCATGCTGCCTCAGGACCTGGATGAAGCATGGCGGTGGTTGTGTGATGTTTTGGGGATGCCATGCTGCCTCAGAACCTGGATGAAGCATGGTGGTGGTAGTATGGTGGTTTGGGGATGCCATGCTGCCTTCGGACCTGGATGAAGCATGGCGGTGGTAGTGTGATGTTTGGGGATGCCATGCTGCCTCAGGACCTGGATGAAGCATGGCGGTGGTTGTGTGATGTTTTGGGGATGCCATGCTGCCTCAGAACCTGGATGAAGCATGGTGGTGGTAGTGTGGTGGTTTGGGGATGCCATGCTGCCTCGGGACCTGGATGAAGCATGGCGGTGGTAGTGTGATGTTTGGGGATGCCATGCTGCCTCAGGACTTGCCTGAATAGGGTTAAAAATAGGTTTTCTCTGGTTGTAGTCTGGATGTAGCTCTTCTTCTTCAAAGGAAATGGATCACCTGAGACCTTTGATAACAGGCATCCCAAATGGCACCCGGTTCCCTTTATAGTGCACTACTTTAGACCAGAGCCCTATGGCACCCTATTCTCTATTTGGTGCACTAGTTTTGATCAAAGCCCTATGGCACCCTATTCCCTATATAGTGCACTAGTTTTGACCAAATCCCTATGGTAGAAGTGCACTAAATAGGGAGCCATTTGGACACGAACCAGGTCTAGTATAATATGGTGCATTATGCTGGACCCGAGATGTCTCTGTTCATGATGTAAAAAAACAAATGAGATTAGTCCGTCCTCTGATTTAATAAAAGGGTTCCTGGTTGCTATCACACTGTGAGATGAGATGGTGTGATGTGACTGTAAATTAGATGGTACAATTATATAGAAGGAGAGAGAGAGAGAGAGAGAGAGAGAGAGAAGATAGAGAGAGGTAGAGAGAGAAGGAGAGAGAGGGAGTAGATAGAGAGAGGTAGAGAGAGAAGGAGAGAGAGGGAGTAGATAGAGAGAGGTAGAGAGAGAAGGAGAGAGAGGGAGTAGATAGAGAGAGGTAGAGAGAGAAGGGGAGAGAGGGAGTAGATAGAGAGAAGTAGAGAGAGAGGAGAGAGAGAGAGAGAGGTAGAAGATAGAGGTAGAGAGAGAGGTAGAAGATAGAGGGAGAGAGAGAGGTAGAGAGAGAGGGAGAGAGAGAGAATATATATATATATATAGAGAGAGAGAGAGAGAGGTAGAAGATAGAGGGAGAGAGAGAGAGAAAGAGAGGAAGAGAGATGGAGAATATGGAGAAAGAGAGAGAGGTGGGGGGGTGCTTTGTATGTACACCTGGCCACCCTGCTTCTCCTCTCCCCTCTTCTCCTCTCCCCCTCTCCCCTCTCCTCCCCTCCCCTCTCCTCCACTCTCCTCCTCTCCCCTCCCCTCCCTGCTTCTCCTCTTCTCCTCTCCCCTCCTCTCCTCTCCCGGGGTGATAATGCTCAAATTGCAGCCCTGCCTAATAACAACCTTGAGGCTCTTGAAATGTAGTTATTTTATCGCTGTAAGAGGAAAGCTTTCATCATATTTACCCCCACCCTGTCACCCCCACCACCCCCGAGGTATCTGATATTGACAATAAAACAGGACAGGTGGGGGAAGGGTGAGATTTAGTGATCGCGCTCCAACTCAGGCTTTCATTAAGACCTTCACCACCAGAGCCTGAAAACCTTCAGGCTCTAACAGGACCAATCACAGACTAGGCTTTGTAATGTGGACCAATCACAGACTAGGCTCTTTAATGTGGACCAATCACAGACTAGGCTCTTTAATGTGGACCAATCACAGACTAGGCTCTTTAATGTGGACCAATCACAGACTAGGCTCTTTAATGTGGACCAATCACAGACTAGGCTCTAACAGGACCATATCACAGACTAGGCTCTTTAATGTGGACCAATCACAGACTAGGCTCTTTAATGTGGACCAATCACAGACTAGGCTCTAACAGGACCATATCACAGACTAGGCTCTTTAATGTGGACCATATCACAGACTAGGCTCTTTAATGTGGACCATATCACAGACTAGGCTCTTTAATGTGGACCAATCACAGACTAGTCTCTTTAATGTGGACCATATCACAGACTAGGCTCTTTATTGTGGACCAATCACAGACTAGGCTCTTTAATGTGGACCAATCACAGACTAGGCTCTTTAATGTGGATCAAATCACAGACTAGGCTCTTTAATGTGGACCAATCACAGACTAGGCTCTTTAATGTGGACCAATCACAGACTAGGCTCTT
Organism: Oncorhynchus clarkii lewisi; assembly: GCF_045791955.1. Taxonomy (NCBI): domain Eukaryota; kingdom Metazoa; phylum Chordata; class Actinopteri; order Salmoniformes; family Salmonidae; genus Oncorhynchus; species Oncorhynchus clarkii. The sequence continues at coordinate 2,149,857 of NC_092164.1, forward strand.
TAATGTGGACCAATCACAGACTAGGCTCTAACAGGACCATATCACAGACTAGGCTCTAACAGGACCATATCACAGACTAGTCTCTTTAATGTTGACCAATCACAGACTAGTCTCTAACAGGACCATATCACAGACTAGGCTCTTTAATGTGGACGAATCACAGAGTGGCTCTTTAACTGCAGAGCTTTAGATGTGTTTACTCAGCTTCACTACGGGGGAGGGTGGAGACACATGACAATATGACATCACTCATACTATGGGGGGTGAAGAGAGACATGACAATATGACATCACTCATACTATGGGGGGTGAAGAGAGACATGACAATATGACATCACTCATACTATGGGGGGGTGAAGAGAGACACATGACAACACTCATACTATGGGGGGTGAAGAGAGGCACATGACAATATGACATCACTCATACTATGGGGGGTGAAGAGAGACACATGACAATATCACATCACTCATACTATGGGGGGTGAAGAGAGACACATGACAATATGACATCACTCATACTATGGGGGGTGAAGAGAGACACATGACAATGTGACATCACTCATACTATGGGGGGTGAAGAGAGACATGACAATATGACATCACTCATACTATGGGGGGGTGAAGAGAGACACATGACAATGTGACATGTGTTACGCACACCACTACTTACCTAACCTACCCTCTCCTATCTTACCTGCCTACCCACCACCTATCTAATTTAGCACCACCTGGTGCCCTAACCAGAATACAGGGGGTGGTCCGCCCAGGTCTTACCTAGTGTGCCTAGACAGTGAATATACTATGGGTATATGTATGCCCGTGGGCCTCTTGGCTAAACACTCCCTAGGTGCCTCCCCTTCTCCCCTGGGAACAAACCAAACTGAATTTTACAAACAATTTCACAATCAAAAACAGTCCTTTTTGTCATAGACATACCTCAGTAGGACCGGCTACAAAAATACTGGCAACAAATTATACCTCCTCGCAACAACGAAAACACAGGCCTTTTGTCATAGACATACCTCAGTAGGACCGGCTACAAAAATACTGGCAACAAATTATACCTCCTCGCAACAACGAAAACACAGGCCATACTAATCATCTCCCTCTGAGAACAACCAACACAGTGTGTAACCCACAGCTATCAGCCTTCTCTTTCAGCAATCATCTCTCCTCTGAGAACAACCAACACAGTGTATAACCCACAGCTATCAGCCTCCTCTCTCAGTAATCATCTCCCTCTGAGGACAACCAACACAGTGTGTAACCCACAGCTATCAGCCTCCTCTCTCAGCAATCATCTCTCCTCTGAGGACAACCAACACAGTGTGTAACCCACAGCTATCAGCCTTCTCTTTCAGCAATCATCTCTTCTCTGAACAACCAACACAGTGTATAACCCACAGCTATCAGCCTCCTCTCTCAGCAATCATCTCTCCTCTGAGGACAACCAACACAGTGTGTAACCCACAGCTATCAGCCTTCTCTTTCAGCAATCATCTCTCCTCTGAACAACCAACACAGTGTATAACCCACAGCTATCAGCCTTCTCTCTCAGCAATCATCTCTCCTCTGAGGACAACCAACACAGTGTGTAACCCACAGCTATCAGCCTTCTCTTTCAGCAATCATCTCTCCTCTGAACAACCAACACAGTGTATAACCCACAGCTATCAGCCTTCTCTCTCAGCAATCATCTCTCCTCTGAGAACAACCAACACAGCTATCAGCCTTCTCTCTCAGCAATCATCTCTCCTCTGAACAACCAACCCAGTGTATAACCCACAGCTATCAGCCTTCTCTCTCAGCCATCATCTCTCCTCTGAGAACAACCAACACAGCTATCAGCCTTCTCTTTCAGCAATCATCTCTCCTCTGAACAACAGAACACTGGCTTTCATAGCTGGAGAAGGAGTCTAATGGGACACAGCTGTATCCTGACAAGGGGGCGGGGTCAGCTCCAATTAGCCATGGAGTCGACCAATCAGCAGCTCGGGGGATTTCAGGAAGCCATCCTGAAACACACACGTAACAAACCACAACACAGAAATTGGGGAGCGTAACAACGTGTAAAACAACACATTACACTGCACCTATCACACTACTATGACTGACCCTGTAAAACAACACCTATCATACTACTATGACTGACCCTGTAAAACAACACCTATCATACCACTATGACTGACCCTGTAAAACAACACCTATCATACTACTATGACTGACCCTGTAAAACAACACCTATCATACTACTATGACTGACCCTGTAAAACAACACCTATCATACTACTATGACTGACCCTGTGAAACAACACCTATCATACTACTATGACTGACCCTGTAAAACAACACCTATCATACTACTATGACTGACCCTGTAAAACAACACCTATCATACTACTATGACTGGCCCTGTAAAACAACACCTATCATACTACTATGACTGACCCTGTAAAACAACACCTATCATACTACTATGACTGACCTTGTAAAACAACACCTATCATACTACTATGACTGACCCTGTACAACAACACCTATCATACTACTATGTCTGACCCTGTAAAACAACACCTATCGTACTACTATGGCTGACCCTGTAAAACAACACCTATCATACTACTATGACTGACCCTGTAAAACAACACCTATCACACTACTATGACTGACCCTGTAAAACAACACCTATCATACTACTATGACTGACCCTGTAAAACAACACCTATCATACTACTATGACTGACCCTGTAAAACAACACCTATCATACTACTATGACTGATCCTGTAAAACAACACCTATCATACTACTATGACTAACCCTGTAAAACAACACCTATCATACTACTATGACTGATCCTGTAAAACAACACCTATCATACTACTATGACTGACCCTGTAAAACAACACCTATCATACTACTATGACTGACCCGGTACAACAACACCTATCATACTACTATGTCTGACCCTGTAAAACAACACCTATCATACTACTATGACTGACCCTGTACAACAACACCTATCATACTACTATGACTGACCCTGTAAAACAACACCTATCATACTACTATGACTGACCCTGTGAAACAACACCTATCATACTACTATGACTGACCCTGTAAAACAACACCTATCATACTACTATGACTGACCCTGTAAAACAACACCTATTATACTAATATGACTGATCCTGTAAAACAACACCTATCATACTACTATGACTGACCCTGTAAAACAACACCTATAATACTACTATGACTGACCCTGTAAAACAACACCTATCATACTACTATGACTGACCCTGTACAACAACACCTATCATACTACTATGACTGACCCTGTAAAACAACACCTATTATACTAATATGACTGGCCCTGTAAAACAACACCTATCATACTACTATGACTGACCCTGTAAAACAACACCTATCATACTACTATGACTGACCCTGTAAAACAACACCTATCATACTACTATGACTGACCCTGTACAACAACACCTATCATACTACTATGTCTGACCCTGTAAAACAACACATATGTGTCAATCACAAACATACAGTGTCTATACTACATGCTACCATGACTAGGTTTGGCTTTCTCCCTGCTGTCTGTTTCTCCCTGCTGTCTCCCTGCTCTCTGTTGTCCCTCAGAACATCAGAGAAACTAGCTGTGGCCATGGTGACTGTGTGTTGCCAGCTCTGTTATATATGAATGACTCTAGCGCCACCTGGTGATATAAAATATTACATGAATGACTCTAGCGCCACCTGGTGATATAAAATATTACATGAATGACTCTAGCGCCACCTGGTGATATAAAATATTACATGAATGACTCTAGCGCCACCTGGTGATATAAAATATTACATGAATGACTCTAGCGCCACCTGGTGATATAAAATATTACATGAATGACTCTAGCGCCACCTGGTGATGTAATATTTTATATGAATGACTCTAGCACCACCTGGTGATGTAATATTTTATATGAATGACTCTAGCACCACCTGGTGATGTAATATTTTATATGAATGACTCTAGCGCCACCTGGTGATGTAATATTTTATATGAATGACTCTAGCACCACCTGGTGATATAAAATATTACATGAATGACTCTAGCACCACCTGGTGATGTAATATTTTATATGAATGACTCTAGAGCCACCTGGTGATGTAATATTTTATATAAATGACTCTAGCGCCACCTGGTGATGTAATATTTTATATGAATGACTCTAGCACCACCTGGTGATGTAAAATATTACATGAATGACTCTAGCACCACCTGGTGATGTAATATTTTATATGAATGACTCTAGCACCACCTGGTGATGTAAAATATTACATGAATGACTCTAGCGCCACCTGGTGATGTAATATTTTATATGAATGACTCTAGCGCCACCTGGTGATGTAATATTTTATATGAATGACTCTAGCACCACCTGGTGATGTAATATTTTATATGAATGACTCTAGCACCACCTGGTGATGTAATATTTTATATGAATGACTCTAGCACCACCTGGTGATGTAATATTTTATATGAATGACTCTAGCACCACCTGGTGATGTAATATTTTATATAAATGACTCTAGCACCACCTGGTGATGTAATATTTTATATAAATGACTCTAGCACCACCTGTTATTACATGCGCTATAGACTCAAAGGGGAAGCAAGCGATCATCTGGGCAGTGTCCCAATAGCACCCTATTCCTTATATAGTGCACAACTCTTGATCAGGGCCCATAGTCTGATTGACTTCACTATTGGTCTTAACCAGGGCCCATAGTCTGATAGACTTCACTATTTGTCTTAACCAGGACCCATAGTCTGATTGACTTCACTATTGGTCTTAACCAGGGCCCATAGTCTGATAGACTTCACTATTTGTCTTAACCAGGGCCCATAGTCTGATTGACTTCACTATTGGTCTTAACCAGGGCCCATAGTCTGATATACTTCACTATTGGTCTTAACCAGGGCCCATAGTCTGATAGACTTCACTATTTGTCTTAACCAGGGCCCATAGTCTGATAGACTTCACTATTGGTCTTAACCAGGGCCCATAGTCTGATATACTTCACGACTTGACCAGGAGCCCTCCCCCTCCTAGGCCCCTGTTCTGTGGAGCCCTCCTCCTCCCCCTCCTCCTAGCCCCCTGTCCTATGTAGCCTTCCTCCTCCTGGCCCCCTGTTCTGTGAAGCCCCCCTCCTCCTCCTCCTAGCCCCCTGTTCTGTGGAGTCCTCCTCCTCCTCGTCCTAGCCCCCTGTTCTGTGGAGTCCTCCTCCTCCTCCTAGCCCCCTGTTCTGTGAAGCCCCCCTCCTCCTCTTCCTAGCCCCATGTTCTGTGGAGTCCTCCTCCTCTTCCTAGCCCCCTGTTCTGTGGAGTCCTACTCCTCTTCCTAGCCCCCTGTTCTGTGGAGCCCTCCTCCTCTTCCTAGCCCCCTGTTCTGTGGAACCCTCCTCCTCTTCCTAGCCTCCTGTTCTGTTAAGCCCTCCCCCTCCTAGCCCACTGTTCTGTGGAGTCCTCCTCCTCCTAGCCCTCTGTTCTGTGGAGCCCTCCTCCTCCTAGCCCCCTATTCTGTGGAGTCCTCCTCCTAGCCCCCTGTTCTGTGGAGCCCTCCTCCTCCTAGCCCCCTGTTCTGTGGAGCCCTCCTCCTCCTAGCCCGTAGATGGTGCTAAACCCATACAATTCTACAGAGCCGCTGAGACAACATGAAGGCCTACCACTATATCACATTTAGTTACTTTCTAGAGACATGGTTTCACGAGCCAACTACGTTGTGTTTCGGAGGACGCATGGCTTTCGACCTTTGTCTCTCCCGAGCCCGTACGGGAGTTGTAACAATGAGACAAGATAGTAATTACTAACAATTGGATACTACGAAATTGGGGAGAAAAGGGAGGTAAAAATGTATTTTTTTTAATAAAATAAAACTGCACGCAGACATAAAATGGTTATCCATGAGTTCATCTGACTGTGGGCAAGTAGATAATGGGCTTAAACTGTCAAAATCAAACTATCTCTGCATAGCTAGCATTAGCTGATCAATGTAACCTGTTGGTGGCTAATTGACTGGCAAGTAACGTTAGCATTTTTTTTTACCTAACTTCAGCTAGCTATATAACAGTTGAAGTCGGAAGTTTACAAACACTTAGGTTGGAGTCATTAAAACTCGTTTTTCAACCACTCTACAAATGTCTTGCTAACAAAATATAGTTTTGGCAAGTCGGTTAGGACATCTACTTTGTGCATGACACAAGTAATTTTTCCAACAATTGTTTACAGACATATTTTTTCACTTTCACTGTACCACAATTCCAGTGGGTCAGAAGTTTACATACACTAAGTTGACTGTGCCTTTAAACAGCTTGGACAATTCCAGAAAATGATGTCATGGCTTTAGAAGCTTCTGATAGGCTAATTGACATCATTTGAGTCAATTGGGGGTGTACCTGTGGATGTATTTCAAGGCCTACCTTCAAACTCAGTGCCTCTTTGCTTGACATCATGGGAAAATCTAAAGAAATCAGCCAGGACTTCATAAAAAAATTGTAGACCTCCACAAGTCTGGTTCATCCTTGGGAGCAATTTCCAAACGCCTGAAGATACCACGTTCATCTGTACAAACAATATGGGACCACGCAGCCGTCATACCGCTCAGGAAGGAGACGTGTTCTGTCTTCCAGAGATGAACGTACTTTGGTGCGAAAAGTGCAACTCAGCAAAGGACCTTGTGAAGATGCTGGAGGAAACAGGTACAAAAATATCGATATCCACAGTAAAACGAGTCCTATATCAACATAACTTGAAAGGCCGCTCATAATGGAAGAAGCCACTGTTCCAAAACCGCTATAAAAAAGCCAGACTACGGTTTGCAACTGCACATGGGGACAAAGATTGTACTTTTTGGAGAAATGTCCTCTGGTCTGATGAAACAAAAATATAACTGTTTGGCCATAATGACCATCGTTATGTTTGGAGGGAAAAGGGGGAGGCTTGCAAGCCGAAGAACACCGTCCCAACCGTGAAGCACGGGGGTGGCAGCATCATGTTGTGGGGGTGCTTTCCTGCAGGAGGGACTGGTGCACTTCACAAAATAGATGGCATCATGAGGCAGGAAAATGATGTGGAGATATTGAAGCAACATCTCAAGACATCAGTCAGGAAGTTAAAGCTTGGTTGCAAATGGGTCTTCCAAATGGACAATGACCCCAAGCATACTCCCAGTTGTGGCAAAATGGCTTAAGGACAACAAAGTCAAGGTATTGGAGTGGCCATCACAAAGCCCTGACCTCAATCCTATAGAAAATGTGTGGGCAGAACTGAAAAAGAGTGTGCGAGCAAGGAGGCCTTCAAACCTGACTCAGTTACACCAGCTCTGTCAGGAGGAATGGGACAAAATTCACCCAACTTATTGTGGGAAGCTTGTGGAAGGCTACCCGACACGTTTGACCCAAGTTAAACAATTTAAAAGCAATGCTACCAAATACTAATTGAGTGTATGCAAACTGACCCACTGGGAATGTGATGAAAGAAATACAAGCTGAAATAAATCACTCTCTAGTATTATTCTGACATTTCACATTCTTCAAATAAAGTGGTGATCCTAACTGACCTAAAACAGGGGATTTTTACCAGGATTAAATGTCATGAATTGTGAAAAACAGAGTTTAAGTGTATTTGCTAAGGTGGATGTAAACTCCGACTTCAACTGAATATATCTGAAGTACAATATAAAATGCACCACGCAACAATTTCTAAGACTTTTACTGAGTTACAGTTCATACAAGGACATCAGTCAATTTAAGGCCCAACCTGGGGATTTCACTGGGCAGGGATGCAGCCATGGCCTTGGAGGGCATAGGCCCACCCACTTGGGAGCCAGGCCCAGCCAATCAGAATGAGTTTTCCCCCACAAAAAGGCTTTATTACAGACAGAAATACTCGTCAGCACCCCGACGATCTCGCAGGTGAAGAAGCCGGATGTGGAGGTCATGGGCTGGTGTGGTTACACATGGTTTGCAGTTGTGAGGCTGGTTGGACAAACTGTCCCCCACCCCCCAAAAAATACATTGGAGGCAGCTGATGGTAGCTCTGGTGGATATTCTTGCAGTCAGCATGTCAACTGCACGTTCCCGCAAACCTTGAGACATATGTGGCATTGTGTTGTGACAAAACTGCACATTTTAATAAAGTGGCCTTTTATTGTACAAAGCACAAGGTGCACCAGTGTAATGATCCTTCGGTTTAATCAGCTTCTTGATATGCCACATCTGTGGATGGATTATCATGGCAAAGGAGAAACGCTCATTAACAGGGACGTAAACACATTTGTGCACAACATTTGAGAGAAATAAGCTTTTTGTGTATTTAGAACATTTCTGGGATTTTTTATTTCAGCTCATGAAACATGGGACCAACACTTTACATGTGGCGTTTTATATTTTTGTTCAGTGTAGTGAGACAACCTGAACCTGTCAGTCAATAATGGGTTGCTAAAATCAACATCCGCTACAACAGTTTAATTAAATGACTTCCATCAAATCCCGAGTGGTGCAGCGGTCTAAGACACTGCATCTCAGTGCAAGAGGAGTCACTGCAGTACCTGGTTCGAATCCATGCTGCATCACATCCGGCTGTGATTGGGAGTCCCATAGGGACTACTAAAAGCTGCTTGAACTGTCAAGTCTCGACATGTCCTGGGGCAATGGAGAGTGGGAGATAGCTGTCTATCAAAATATTTTTACAGGCACCTGAAAGCTGGCTAGGCAACAGGAGAGCGCCCCATCTGTCCACCACTAAACTTTGTAGCGGCTGCCCTCCTACTCCAGAGCCCTCCACCTCTGGGCCCCCTGTTCTGTGGAGCCCTCCTACTCCAGAGCCCTCCACCTCTGGGCCCCCTGTTCTGTGGAGCCCTCCTACTCCAGAGCCCTCCACCTCTGGGCCCCCTGTTCTGTGGAGCCCTCCTACTCCAGAGCCCTCCACCTCTGGGCCCCCTGTTCTGTGGAGCCCTCCTACTCCAGAGCCCTCCACCTCTGGGCCCCCTGTTCTGTGGAGCCCTCCTACTCCAGAGCCCTCCACCTCTGGGCCCCCTGTTCTGTGGAGCCCTCCTACTCCAGAGCCCTCCACCTCTGGGCCCCCTGTTCTGTGGAGCCCTCCTACTCCAGAGCCCTCCACCTCTGGGCCCCCTGTTCTGTGGAGCCCTCCTACTCCAGAGCCCTCCACCTCTGGGCCCCCTGTTCTGTGGAGCCCTCCTACTCCAGAGCCCTCCACCTCTGGGCCCCCTGTTCTGTGGAGCCCTCCTACTCCAGAGCCCTCCACCTCTGGGCCCCCTGTTCTGTGGAGCCCTCCTACTCCAGAGCCCTCCACCTCTGGGCCCCCTGTTCTGTGGAGCCCTCCTACTCCAGAGCCCTCCACCTCTGGGCCCCCTGTTCTGTGGAGCCCTCCTACTCCAGAGCCCTCCACCTCTGGGCCCCCTGTTCTGTGGAGCCCTCCTACTCCAGAGCCCTCCACCTCTGGGCCCCCTGTTCTGTGGAGCCCTCCACCTCCAGAGCCCTCCACCTCTGGGCCCCCCGTTCTGTGGATCCTTCCTCCTCCTCCTCCTCGTCCCCTGTTCTGTGGCCTCTCCCCATATGAAATCTGTAATTACAACTAATGAATTCATGCTCAGGATTCATTGAGGATGTCTATCATATACTGGGTAGATTAATTATGCTTCAAGGTTGGATCTGGATAGGAGAAGGAAAACAGAAAGTATCTGAAAATGATCACTGTGTTGAACTCAATGCACAACGTTTGACCTGGGCTCTATGCACTTTATAGGGAACCCTACAGCTACAGCCACACGTCAGTACAGGCCTGAGTACAGTCTGAACAGCCCGTTGTCATAGCAGCCACGCCATCAGTAGGTCAAGAACTCACTGTTAAATCCATTATAAAAAAATATTTTTTTAAAAATGGAAAGAATATGGCACAAGGGCTACTTCTGACTAAAGAAGGCCGTCCACCAAAACTCAGTGACCCGGGTAAGGAAGGTATTAGACCGAGAAGCAACCAAGAGGCCAATGGTAACTGTGAAAGAGCTGGAGAGATCCACAGCTGAGACGGGGGGGAAACCGTCCATGGGACAACTACCACCTGTACATTCCACAAAGCTGGGCTTTATGGAAGCCCGGCGAGAGAAATAAGCCATTGCTGAAGAAAGGCGAGACCTGAATCCAATTGAGAATCTGTGGCCTTTGAAATTGCTGTTGACTAATGTTCCCCATCCAACTTGAAAGCGCTTAAGTCATTTTCCCAAGAAAAATGGCAGGATTCAGATGTGCAAAGTTCTTAAAGACCCAGAAAGACTCACAGCTGTAATTACTGCCAACGGTGCTTCTGCTAAGTATTGACTTGGGGGTGAATACTTATGCAACCAACAAGTTTAGTTGTTTTTTGTTTTGTAACTTTTGTGTCACAATAGAAAAATACACTACATCTCATGGGCATTAATATGGAGTTGGTCCCCCCTTTGCTGCTATAAGAGCCGCCACTCTTCTGGGAAGGCTTTCCACTAGATGTTGGGACATTGCTGTTATAACAGCCTCCACTCTCCTGGGAAGGATTTCCACTAGATGTTGGAACATTGCTGTTATAACAGCCTCCACTCTCCTGGGAAGGCTTTCCACTAGATGTTGGGACATTGCTGCTATAACAGCCTCCACTCTTCTGGGAAGGCTTTCCACTAGATGTTGGGACATTGCTGCTATAAGAGCCACCACTCTTCTGGGAAGGCTTTCCACTAGATGTTGGGACATTGCTGCTATAAGAGCCACCACTCTTCTGGGAAGGCTTTCCACTAGATGTTGGGACATTGCTGCTATAACAGCCTCCACTCTTCTGGGAAGGCTTTCCACTAGATGTTGGAACATTGCTGCTATAACAGCCTCCACTCTTCTGGGAAGGCTTTCCACTAGATGTTGGGACATTGCTGCTATAAGAGCCACCACTCTTCTGGGAAGGCTTTTTACTAGATGTTGGGACATTGCTGCTATAAGAGCCACCACTCTTCTGGGAAGGCTTTCCACTAGATGTTGGGACATTGCTGCGGAGACTTGCTTCCATTCAGCCCAAAAAAAGCATTAGCGAGGTAAGGGCACTGATGTTGGGCGATTAGGCCTGGCTCGCAGTCTGCGTTCCAATTCATCCCAGAGGTGTTTGATGGGGTTGAGGTCAGAGCTCTGTGCAGGCCAGTCAAGTTCTTCCACACCGATCTTGACAAAACCATTTCAGTATGGATCTCGCTTTGTGCACGGGGCCATCGTCATGCTGAAACAGGAAAGTCCCTTGTCCAAACTGTTGCCACAAAGTTGGAAGCACAGAATTGTCTGGAATGCCATTGTATACTGTAGTGTTAGATTTACCTTCACGAGAACTGAGGGGTTTTGCCCGAACCATAAAAAACAGCCCCAGACCATTATTCCCCCTCCACCAAACTTTACAGTTGGCACTATGCATTCGGGCAGGTAGCGTTCTCCTAGCATCTGCCATAACCCAGATTCGTCCGTCGGACTGCCAGGCCTGATTCATCACTCCAGAGAATGCGTTTTCACTGCTCCAGAGTCCAATGCCGGCGAGCTTTACACCACTCCAGCCGACGCTTAGCATTGTGCATGGTGATCTTAGGCTTGTGTGTGGCTGTTCGGTCATGGAAACCCATTTCATGAAGCTCCAGACGAACAGTTCTTGTGCTGACATTGCTTCCAGAGGCAGTTTGGAACTTGGTAGTGAGTGTTGCAACCGAGGACAGACGATTTTTATGCACTACCACTTTGCGGCTGAGACGTTGTTGCTCGTAGACGTTTCCACTTCACAAGAACAGCACTTACAGTTGACTGGGGCAGCCTTAGCACGGCAGAAATTTGACAAACTGACTCGTTGGAAAGGTGGCATCCTATGACGGTGCCACTTTGAAAGTCACTGAGCTCTTCAGTAAGGCCATTCTACCGCCAATGTTTGTCTGTGGAGATTGCATGGCGGTGTGCTCGATTCTATACACCTGTCAGCAACGGCTGTGGCTGAAATAGCCGAATCCACTAATTTGAAGGGGGTGTCCACATACTTTAGTATATATAGTGCAGTTTGCACCTTCTTAAGTATGTCAGGGCTGGACATGAGCTTTTCTTGCCACTTGTCCAAATTATTTTTTACTTGTCCAATAGTTAAAAATACTTCTCTGAAACTGAAAAATTATATAGTAGTAAAAAAAAAAAGAACTATTGATTATATAACTATTTGATAATTCTTGTCATTTTTATTTAACCTTTATTTAACTAGGCAAGTCAGTTAAGAACAAATTCTTATTTTCAATGACGGCCTAGGAACAGTGGGTTAACTGCCTGTTCAGGGACAGAACGACAGATTTGTACCATGTCAGCTCGGGGATTTGAACTTGCGGTTACTTTCAGTTACTAGTCCAACTCTCTAACCACTAGGCTACCCTGCCGCCCCATAATAACAGTGTAACAACCCTTGACTCTCCAACAACATGGAAACTATGGAAACTAACCATGGAAACTAACCATGGAAACTAACCATGGAAACTAACCATGGAAACTAACCATGGAAACTAACCATGGAAACTATAGCAAACTGAATCTGCAGACCATAAAGTGCATCACGGGAGTTTATTGACATTTTCCTTTGTGGGGCAGAACTGATGAATTACCGTATAATACGAATAGAATAACAACCTATGACAGACTAATTAAATCTGCTAGACGTGTGTTAACCTCACAATAGCAACATACATAGATAAAGAGATCATCTCTACAACGCAGTGATTAAAATGTCACAGAACACAATGAAGTTTAAGTCCACATGTCAGTGAATAACACATACCAATTTATAATCTATAACAGATAATTTACTTATGAATGATGTATGTTGTGGAAGCTAAATACAAAACAGTACCGGCACCTATTTCAGTCCAAGTCAAGCAATGAGATGAAAATTGAGTGATGGGAGTTTAATCTTAGCTGGTCTGAGAGAACTGATGAGGCATCTGTCCTTTATGTATACGTTGGTGTGTTTTTAAGTTGCTCTGTTGAGAGAAACTCTTCCCACAGACAGAGCAGTAGTAAGGCTTCTCTCCTTTATGCATACGTTCGTGTGTTTTTAAGTTGCTCTGTTGAGAGAAACTCTTCCCACAGACAGAGCAGTAGTAAGGCTTCTCTCCTGTGTGTGTATGTTGATGTGTGTTTAAATGGTTCTGTTGAGAGAACCTCTTCCCACAGTCAGAGCAGATGTAAGGCTTTTCTCCAGTGTGTGTTCTCAGATGAACTTTTAGATCAGATGATGTTGTGAAGCATTTTCCACAGTCACAGCAGGAGTAAGGCTTCTCTCCTGTGTGTATACATTGGTGTTTTTTTAAGCTACCCTGGTGGGAGAAACTCTTCCTACAGTCGGAGCAGTAGTAACGCTTCTTTCCTGTATGTATACGTTCATGTGATTTTAAAGTATCCAATCGAGAGAAACTCTTCCCACAGTCAGAGCAGTAGTAAGGCTTCTCTCCTGTGTGTATACGTTGGTGTGATTTTAAATGGTTCTGTTGAGAGAAACTCTTCCCACAGTCAGAGCAGGAGAACGGCTTCTCTCCTGCATGTATACGTTGGTGTGCTTTAAAGTTACACAGGTGGGAGAAACTCTTCCTACAGTCAGAGCAGAAGTAAGGCTTCTCTCCTGTGTGTATACGTTGGTGTGATTTTAAATGGTTCTGTTGAGAGAAACTCTTCCCACAGTCAGAGCAGGAGAACGGCTTCTCTCCTGCATGTATACGTTGGTGTGCTTTAAAGTTACACAGGTGAGAAAAACTCTTCCCACAGTCAGAGCAGATGTAAGGCTTTTCTCCAGTGTGTGTTCTCTGATGAACTGTTAACTCAGACGATGTTGTGAAGCATTTTCCACAGTACGAGCAGGAGTAAGGCTTCTCTCCAGTGTGCACTCTCTGATGGAGTGTCAGAGCCCTTGATGTTGTGAATCTCTTCCTACAGTCAGTACAGGAATACAGGTTGTCTCCTGTGTGTATTTTTAAGTGTACTTTTAGCTTTGATAGAATTGGAAAATTCTCCTCACAATGTGGGCAGTGGTGAGACCTCTTAGGTCTGTGATCTTCCTGCTGTGTCTCTCTGGATGTAGAGAATGTCTCAACGTGGTCTCCTGTGTGAACAACATCAGAAGAACCAGTCAGTTGGTGTGATATACAGTACCAGTCAAATGTTTGGACACCTACTCCTTCCAGGGTTTTCATTTATTTTTTACAATTTTCTACATTGTAGAATAATAGTGAAGACATCAAAAATATATTTTAGATTTTTCAAAGTAGCCACCCTTTGCCTTGATGAAAGCTTTGCATTCTCTCAACCAGCTTAATGAGGAAGTCATCTGGAATGCATTTCAATTAACAGGTGTGCCTTGTTAAAAGTTACTTTGTGGAATTTATTTCCTTCTTAATGAGTTTGAGTCAATCAGTTGTGTTGTGACAAGATAGGGGTGGGATACAGAAGAGCCCTATTTGGTAAAAGACCATCCATATTATGACAAAAACAGCTGAAATAAAGCAAAGAGAAACAACAGTCCATCATTACTTTAACACATGAAGGTCAGTCAATACTCAATCATTTCAAGAACTTTGAAAGTCTCTTCAAGTGCAGTCACAAAAATCATCAATCGCTATGATGAAACTGGCTTTCATGAGGACCGCCACAGGAAAGGAAGACCCAGAGTTACCTCTGCTGCAGAAGATAAGTTCATTAGAGTCAAGTGCACCTCCGATTGCAGCCCAAAGAAATGCTTCACGTAACAGACATCTCAACATCAACTGTTCAGAGGAGACTGCGTGAATCAGGCCTGCTGCGAAGAAACCACTACTAAAGAACACCAATATGAAGAAGAGAATTGCTTGGGCGAAGAAACACAAGCAATGGACATTAGACCGGTGGAAATCTGTCCTTTGGTCTGTCCTTTTGGTTCCAATTGCCGTGTCTTTCTGAGATGTGGTGTGGGTGTACGGATGATCTCTGCTTGTGTGGTTCCCACCGTGAAGCAATGGAGGTGGTGTGGGGGTGCTTTGCTGGTGACACTGTCAGTGATTTATTTAGAATTCAAAGCCACACTTAACCAGCATGGCTACTGGTGTGCCCTAGTAAGAAGACCACTTTGTGCAGCTCACAGCACTATAATCTCCAATGTACATAATATAAGTAAGTCTACCTGATAAGCTTCTCAGTAAAGCATTAAAAACAATCAAGCAACCCATAAAAGTGCTAAAAATAGCCCATATTAATATATGTAACCTAAAAAACAAGGTTCATGATATCAATAACTTGCTAGTTACAAATGACATACATATTTTGACTCTCTCTGAAACTCTACTTAGATAATACCTTTGATGATACAGTGGTAGCAATACATGGTTATAACATCTACAGAAAAGACAGAAATGCCAATGGCGGAGGTGTTGCTGTCTATATTCAGAACCACATTCCTGTAAAGATTAGAGACGATCTCATGTTAAATGCTGTTGAAGTAATACGGCTACAGATTCATCTGCCTCACCTAAAGCCCATTCTAGTGGGAAGCTGCTATAGACCACCAAGTGCTAACCGTCATTATCTGGATAACGTGTGAAACATTGACTGGCTCTCATCAAGCTGCCCACTCAAAAAAAAAAAAAAAAAAAAAAGCAGCCAACAAGTGCTCATCAAATGTGGGAACTCCTTCAAGACTTTTGGAAAAGCATTCCAGGTGAAGCTGGTTGAGAGAATTCCAAGAGTGTGCAAAGTACTTTGAATAATATCAAATATATTTTTGATTTGTTTAACTCTTTTTATTTTGGTTACTACATGATTCCATGTGTTATTTCATAGTTGGTCTTCATTGTTGTTCTACAATGTAGAAAGTAGTAAATAAATAAGAAAAACCCTTGAATGAGTAGGTTTGCTGGAATGCAGGAACAGAGGAACATAGGAAGAAACCTAGAAAGGAACCGAGGGGTGGCCAGTTCTCTTCTGGCTGTACCGGGTGACTTATGACTTCATATCAGTAGGCTGTACAATACAGGGGAGTAAAACTATTCTAAAAGTGGGTAACAGTCAGGGTTGGGGTCAATTCCTTTTCAATTCCAATCAATTCAGAAAGTAAACCAAATTCCACATGCTGCTAATTGAAAAGCATTGAAGAGAATTGGAATTTCAGTGTATTTCCTGAATGATCTGGAATTGACACCAACCCTGACAACAGTCTAAGGCTAAAGGGGTGAAAATAATTACCCAGAATCATCGTCCACTCACTATCACAAGGGTTAGTAACTACACAGACTCATTTCATAGAACTTTAAAACACTGGCAGTTTGTCTACTTCACTTCTTTAGTCTCCTCTCTCCTAGCTTTAGACCTCTATAACTTATGACCCAGTCTAACTTATGGCCCAGTCTAACATGGCCCAGTCTAACTTATGACCCAGTCTAACTTGTGACCCAGTCTAACTTGTGACCCAGTCTAACTTGTGACCCAGCCTAACTTGTGACCCAGTCTAACTTGTGACCCAGTCTAACTTGTGGCCCAGTCTAACTTATGGCCCAGTCTAACTTATGGCCCAGTCTAACTTATGGCCCAGTCTAACTTATGGCCCAGTCTAACTTATGAGGAACCTGCTGTTACCATGACTAACAGTTGTCCCAATCTTCTCCTCCTCTTCTTCATCTTTAATGTTGACATTCAGCTCCAGTGTTTGACTGCAGTCTTCCAGCTTCACTGATGCCATCTCTGGATCCTGCAGTGCAAACTGGGCTCCACTGTCACAATCAGGGCCCAGTGACTGTAGGTTTGGACTCCTTGTGGAAGGAGAGAGGCAGGCTGGGTTTGTCCTCACTGTTGATGTTACCGGCCTCAGACTTAATTCAAGTCGTCCTGTAGTAACAATGAGAAACATAAAACAATCTTGACAGTTCTGGTGTTTACTTAATTCTCAAAAGATAATATATTTTTTGTTGTTCAATTCTCTCATTTCAATAGATCAGGTAGCTAAGCATTGCCAACAAAACATTAATTCAAAACATTAGAAAAAATTCACCCTTTAAATAACACAAATAAGAGATGATCTAAATGTACAGAATGGTTACCTGGAGGAAAATGAGGGAGGGTTATGCTGTTTCCATTTCAATCAAGGAGAGGGTTGAGTATTGTTTTAATCTAGTCCAGAAGAGGGTCATGTCATTTGTAATTGATGACATGTCAATATTTCTCAGTGTTTTACAATTACTTGCTTTTTAGGCTTTATAAACTGGGTGGTTTGAGCCCTGAACGCTGATTGGCTATATATCAATGTGTGCCTGATGCCGCCCCTCATCTCTGATTCTCTGCTGGGCAATATCAAGTGTGACTATAACTTTGCTCTGCGCTTCTCCCAGCATGCACTTCGTATCCTATGATCCATAGTCTATAGGCTAAAGCAGGGCTCTCCAACCCTGTTCCTGGAGAGATACCCTCCTGTAGGTTTTAACTCCAACCCGGTTCCTGGAGAGCTACCCTCCTGTAGGTTTTAACTCCAACCCGGTTCCTGGAGAGCTACCCTCCTGAAGGTTTTAACTCCAACCCCATTGGTTCAGTTTATAAAATTAGGTGTGCTAGATTAGGGTTAGAGCGAAAGCCTACAGGACTGTAGCTCTCCAGGAACAGGGTTGGAGAGCCCTGGGCTATAGGATACGAAGTGCATGCTGGGAGAAGCGCAGAGCAAAGTTATAATATGGTTCTAGGATAGTTGCTGGGATGGTGTAAATACAACTAGGCTGCATTACACACTGCAAAGTTTTTCCAACCCTGAACAGCGGCCTGCTCTGTGCTTGTTGAGCCAAAACTTTTTTTGAAATGCCGTCTAACCAATGCTGTGCTGTGTCGGCCTATCCTAACCAATGGCTGTGCTGTGTCGGCTTAACCAATGGCTGTGCTGTGTCGGCCTATCCTAACCAATGGCTGTGCTGTGTCGGCCTATCCTAACCAATGGCTGTGCTGTGTCATCCTAACCAATGACTGTGCTGTGTAGGCCTATCCTAACCAATGGCTGTGCTGTGTCGGCCTATCCTAACCAATGGCTGTGCTGTGTCATCCTAACCAATGGCTTTGCTGTGTAGTCCTATCCTAACCAATGGCTGTGCTGTGTCATCCTAACCAATGGCTGTGCTGTGTCGGCCTATCCTAACCAATGGCTGTGCTGTGTAGGCCTATCCTAACCAATGGCTGTGCTGTGTAGTCCTATCCTAACCAATGGCTGTGCTGTGTAGGCCTATCCTAACCAATGGCTGTGCTGTGTCGGCCTATCCTAACCAATGGCTGTGCTGTGTAGTCCTATCCTAACCAATGGCTGTGCTGTGTAGTCCTATCCTAACCAATGGCTGTGCTGTGTAGTCCTATCCTAACCAATGGCTGTGCTGTGTAGTCCTATCCTAACCAATGGCTGTGCTGTGTCGGCCTATCCTAACCAATGGCTGTGCTGTGTAGTCCTATCCTAACCAATGGCTGTGCTGTGTAGTCCTATCCTAACCAATGGCTGTGCTGTGTCATCCTAACCAATGGCTGTGCTGTGTAGTCCTATCCTAACCAATGGCTGTGCTGTGTCATCCTAACCAATGGCTGTGCTGTGTAGGTCTATCCTAACCAATGGCTGTGCTGTGTAGTCCTATCCTAACCAATGGCTGTGCTGTGTAGTCCTATCCTAACCAATGGCTGTGCTGTGTCGGCCTATCCTAACCAATGGCTGTGCTGTGTCATCCTAACCAATGACTGTGCTGTGTAGTCCTATCCTAACCAATGGCTGTGCTGTGTAGTCCTATCCTAACCAATGACTGTGCTGTGTCGGCCTATCCTAACCAATGGCTGTGCTGTGAGGAAGAGAGCGAAAGGTTTCTTCAGATTTTTTTGTTGATTAGGCCAAGTCCCAAAAAATACACACAATCTTGCGCATGGACTAGCGCACACTCACCATGCACTCTTTAAATAGCCTACCTCCATGTCAGTGAAGGGCTGTTGAGTTAAAACCCAGACTCCACTTGAGGGGTTATGCCATAGGCCTCTTTTAGTGAAGAAGATGTCAAAAAAGCACAGGCCTACCACTTGTTAGATTAACATGAAGAAAATAAAACTGATCCGATTATATAAAGAGATCCATAACAGTGTTATTGGTCAGCGCTGCTTTACGCTAGAAACAAGCTGTAAGATAACCAGAAAGAAGAAGAAGAAAGAAGTTACGTTGTTTCCTTGACATTCAACCTTCTATAGCCCAGGAGACAAACAAAAAAAGACTTCTAATCTAATTCTGTCACTACCAATTTATTAAGCAATTTACTTTCTGTACAATAGAAGATGTTTAAACTAGAGGTCGACCGATTCATCGGAATGGCCGACTAATTAGGGCCGATTTCAAGTTTTCATAACAATCGGAAATCGGTATTTTTGATTTGGCCTACTTTTTTTTTTTTTTTACAACTTTATTTAACCAGGCAAGTCAGTTAAGAACACATTCTTATTTTCAATGACGGCATACCAGGGAACGGTGGGTTAACTGCCTCGTTCAGGGGCAGAACGACAGATTTTCACCTTGTCAGCTCGGGGGATTCAATCTTGCAACTAGTCCAACGCTCTAACCACCTGCCTCTCATTGCACTCCATTGTCTCCACGAGGAGACTGCCTGTTACGCGAATGCAGTAAGCCAAGGTAAGTTCCTAGCTAGCATTAAACTTATCTTATAAAAAAACAATCAATCATAATCACTAGTTAACTACACATGGTTGATGATATTACTAGTTTATCTAGCTTGTCCTGAGTTGCATTTAATCGATGCGGTGCGTATCGTTGCTCCAATGTGTACCTAACCATAAACATCAATGCCTTTCTGAAAATCAATACACAGAAGTATATATTTTTAAACCGGCATATTTAGCTAAAAGAAATCCAGGTTAGCAGGCAATATTAACCAGGTGAAATTGTGTCACTTCTCTTGTGTTCATTGCACACAGAGTCAGGGTATATGCAACAGTTTGGGCATTTTACGTAATTATGACATAACATTGAATGTTGTGCAACGTAACAGGAATATGGATGCCACCCGTTAGATAAAATACGGAACGGTTCCGTATTTCACTGAAAGAATAAACATCTTGTTTTCGAGATGATAGTTTCCGGATTCGACCATATTAATGACCTAAGGCTCGTATTTCTGTGTGTTATTATGTTATAACTAAGTCTATGATTTGATAGAGCAGTCTGACTGAGCGGTGGTAGGCAGCAGCAGGCTCGTAAGCATTCATTCAAATAGCACTTTAGTGCGTTTTTCCAGCAGCTCTTCGTTGTGCGTCAAGCATTGCGCTGTTTATGACTTCAAGCCTATCAACTCCCGAGATTAGGCCCGTGTAACCGATGTGAAATGGCTAGCTAGTTAGCGGAGTGCGAGCTAATAGCGTTTCAAATGTCACTCGCTCTGAGACTTGGAGTGGTTGTTCCCCTTGCTCTGCATGGGTAACGCTGCTTCGAGGGTGGCTGTTGTCGTTGTGTTCCTGGTTCGAGCCCAGGGAGGAGCGAGGAGAGGGACGGAAGCTATACTGTTACACTGGCAATACTAAAGTGCCTATAAGAACATCCAATAGTCAAAGGTTAATGAAATACAAATGGTATAGAGATAAATAGTCCTATAATTCCTATAGTAACTACAACCTAAAACATCTTACCTGGGAATATTGAAGACTCATGTTAAAAGGAACCACCAGCTTTCATATGTTCTCATGTTCTGAGCAAGGAACTGAAACGTTAGCTTTCTTACATGGCACATATTGCACTTTTACTTTCTTCTCCAACACTTTGTTTTTGCATTATTTAAACCAAATTGAACATGTTTCATAATTTATTTGAGGCTAAATTTATTTTATTGATGTATTGTATTAAGTTAAAATAAGTGTTCATTCAGTATTGTTGTAATTGTCATTTTTACAAATATATATATTTATATTTTCAATAAAAATCGGCCGATTAATCGGTATTGGCTTTTTTTGGTATCAGTATCAGACAGCTTTTAGGGAAATGCTTGTTGGGTTAAAGACACAGAATGAGAGTAGCCAGCAGTTAGAGATTTACATTTCTCTGCTAAAAGACTGGATGGTCAATCCGATATCTTAATGCAGATGCATCCTCAGCAGACATCCAGGCTTTTATACTTCTAGCGCTTAACGGAGCAGAGCTGTTGTCAAGGAAGTGAGTTTGTGTTTATACTGGACCTCCCGGGCTTGGGTTCAGAAATTATACTTCTAGCGCTTAACGGACCTCTGCCTCCGTGGGTTCAGAGCACACCCTGTTGTCACATTTTGGAAGTGAGTCTTGTGTCTTATACTTCTAGCGCTTAACCTGTTGTCCGAGTTTGTGTTTATACGCCCACCAATCATGTCAGATGGTCTCTGATTTAGTTATTTGCAAACCGGGAAAATTTCGTTGCAAACAAGAAACACTGATTTGGCATTGGAGAAATATGGAGATGAACACATAGGCCTTTCTACATTCTTAGCCTGTGTGGTAATAAGAAACATTTGGCTAATACGTAAAATGACGTAGACTTGTATGAAATGTTTATAAAATGCTTTTCCCCCCCCTCAGATCTGCAAATACGATGATAGATTAATGGAATGATTTCACCATAAAATAGATGTCAACCCTTACTCTTGTTCACGGTGGTCTGCGAACCCACGACCTTCTGTCCCGCAGCCCTGAACGCTATCAGAATTCCTGCGTTGCCATGCAACGCTTACAGGACGAAGAACAGTTAATAAAGTTCATATCTAAAGGCTCTGGTCTGTCCAAGAAGTGTTGGTAAACGGTAGACATGTTCTCTACTATCCATCTTGTTTTAATCATTATTTTGGGGTATAAAGAGAGCGTCTTATTTTCAAGCGTTCAGGGACGGTTTATGTCTAATAGATTTTGCTGACAGGACGGCCTCCATTTTCCTTTCAGATATTTTCTCCATGTAACCCTTATTAAACATGTTCACTCTACGTGCAGATAAGCTACAGCAGACTTCCTAAAAATCCACGTTAATGCATAAATGACTAAATAAACAATTAATACAAGGTTGCAGTTTGAGGCATAACTATGTACTATTTTCCACTATTTCACTCACAACCGATTGTATTTCCCATTCACACCATAGTAACAACTATAGATAAATATAGAAACAACTGAATGTGTCTGAATATTGTTACAGTGACATGTAGAAATCAGACGAACATGACATTCTGCTTGTAAACAGTAAAACAACCCTGAAACTGTCTCTCTGGTGCAGCCGCACAGCCTGCAAGTCTATTGACTCAGACCGAGAGGCGCCGCCATTTTACCAGCTCATAAACATATGGAAATAATCAGAATAATAAACATGTCAAACGAACTCACAAATCTCAAAATAAAATGGATTCTTTATGAAATTAGATTAACGAAATAATGTACATCCATTCACTCTGACAAACCCAAAGTCTAAACTTAGCTAGCTAAAATTATATTTAATCACGATCTTCACTCACTCGGTTCAGCACAAAACTAAAACGTCATAAAACCTTTAACAAACGCGATAATACCTTGACGGATTTGTTACCTCACATGTTACGACATGTTATTTCGATATTAGAGCGTTTAAACGTGCTATTGCATACCTTTAGTAATACTTCTGAAACGGACACAACCGCTACTGTCTTCACAGTTCCACAGACTTCATTGTGTCTGGAGCCTACCCGGAACTTCCTGTTTCCCGACTATTAATATATATATATATATATATACAGTTGAATTCGGAAGTTTACATCCACCTTAGCCAAATACATTTGAACCCAGTTTTTCACAATTCCTAACATTTAATCCTGGTAAAAATTCCCTGTCTTAGGTCAGTTAGGATCACCACTTTATTTTTAAGAATGTGAAATGTCAGAGTAATAGTAGAGACAATGATTTATTTCAGCTTTTATTTCTTTCATCACATTCCCAGTGGGTCAGAAGTTTACATGCACTCAATTAGTATTTGGTAGCATTGCCTTTAAATAGTTTAACTTGGGTAAAACGTTTCAGGTGGCCTTCCACAAGCTTCCCACAATAAGTTGGGTGAATTTTGGCCCATTCCTCCTGACAGAGCTGGTGTAACTGAGTCAGGTTTGTAGGCCTCCTTGCTCGCACACACTTTTTCAGTTCTGCCCACAAATGTTCTATAGGATTGAGGTCAGGGCTTGAGGTCAGGGCTTTGTGATGGCCACTCCAATACCTTGACTTTGTTGTCCTTAAGCCATTTTGCCACAACTGGAAGTATGCTTGGGGTCCATTTGGAAGACCCATTTGCGACCAAGCTTTAACTTCCTGACTGATGTCTTGAGATGTTGCTTCAATATATTCACATAAATTTACTTCCTCATGATGCCATCTATTTTGTGAAGTGCACCAGTCCCTCTTGCAGCAAAGCAACCCCACAACATTATGCCGCCACCCCCGTGCTTTACGGTTGGGATGGTGTTCTTCAGCTTGCAACCCCCCCCCCCCCCCCCCCCTCCTTTTCCTCCAAACATAATGATGGTCATTATGGCCAAACAGTTCTATTTTGTTTCATCAGACCAGAGGACATTTCTCCAAAAAAGTACAATCTTTGTCCCCATTTGCAGTTGCAAACCGTAGTCTGGCTTTTTTATGGCGGTTTTGGAGCAGTGGCTTCTTCCTTGCTGAGCGGCCTTTCAGTTTATGTTGATATAGGACTTGTTTAACTGTGGAAATAGATACTTTTGTACCTGTTTCCTCCAGCATCTTCACAAGGTCCTTTGCTGTTGTTCTGGGATTGATTTGCACTTTTCGCACAAAAGTATTCATCTCTAGGAGACAGAACGCTGCATGGTCCCATGGTGTTTATACTTGCGTACTATTGCTTGTACAGATGAACGTGGTACCTTCAGGCGTTTGGAAATTGCTCCCAAGGATGCTCCCAAGGAGCCAGAAATCTTGCTTCTTTGTAGGTGACCAAATACTTATTTTCCACCATAATTTGCAAATAAATTCATTAAAAATCCTACAATGTGATTTTCTGGATTTTTTTTCTCATTTGGTCTGTCATAGTTGAAGTGTACCTACGATGAAAATTACAGGCCTCTCTCATCTTTTTAAGTGGGAGAACTTGCACAATTGGTGGCTGAGTAAATACTTTTTTGCCCCACTGTATATACACACATAAACTCTGCAAAAAAGAAAAAAAAAGAAAAATCCTCTCACTGTCAACTGCGTTTATTTTCAGCAAACTTAACATGTGTAAATATTTGTATGAACATGAGTTTCAACTGAGACATAAACTGAACAAGTTCCACAGGCATGTGACTAACAAAAATTGAATAATGTGTCCCTGTATAAAGGGGGGGGGGGGGGTCAAAATCAAAAGTAACAGTCAGTATCTGGTGTGGCCACCAGCTGCATTAAGTACTGCAGTGCATCTCCTCCTCATGGACTGCACCAGATTTGCCAGTTCTTGCTGTGAGATGTTACCCCACTCTTCCACCAAGGCACCTGCAAGTTCCCAGACATTTCTGGGGGGATTGGCCCTAGCTCTCACCCTCCGATCCAACAAGTCCCAGACATGCTCAATGGGATTGAGATCCGGGCTCTTCCCTGGCCATGCAAGAACACTGACATTCCTCCACTTGCAAAAAATTGTGCACAGAATGAACAGTATCGCTGGTGGCAGTGTCATGCTGGATGGTCATGTCAGGATGAGCCTGCAGGAAGGGTACCACATGAGGGAGGAGGATATCTTCCCTGTTATTCACAGCGTTGAGATTGCCTGCAATGACAACAAGATCAGTCCGATGATGCTGACACACCGCCCCAGACCATGACGGACCCTCCACCTCCAAATCGATTCCACTCCAGACAGAGTACAGGCCTTGGTGTAGCGCTCATTCCTTTGACGATAAATGTAAATCCGTGGTGAGACAAAACCGCGACTCGTCAGTGAAGAGCACTTTTTTGCCAGTCCTGTCTGGTCCAGCAACAGTGAGTATGTGCCCATAGGCGACGTTGTTGCCGATGATGTCTGGTGAGGACCTGCCTTACAACAGGCCTATAAGCCCTCAGTCCAGCCTCTCTCAGGTTATTGTGGACAGTCTGAGCACTGATGGAGGGATTGTGCCTTCCTGGTGTAACTTGGACAGTTGTTGTTGCCATCCTGTACCTGTCCCGCAGGTGTGATGTTTGGATGTACCGATCCTGTGCAGGTGTTGTTACACGTGGTCTGCCACTGCGAGGACGATCCGCTGCCTGTCTTGTCTCCCTGTAGCGCTGTCTTAGGCATCTCACAGTACGGACATTGCAATTTATTGCCCTGGCCACATCTGCAGTCCTTGCAGCATGCCTAAGGCACATTCACGCAGATGAGCAGGGACCCTGGGCATCTTTCTTTTGGTGTTTTTCAGAGTCAGTAGAAAGGCCTCTTTAGTGTCCTAAGCTTTCATAACTGTGACCTTAATTGATTAAGCTGTTCTTGTCTTAATGACCGTTTCACAGGTGCATGTTCATTAATTGTTTATGGTTCATTGAACAAGCATGGGAAACAGTGTTTAAGCCCTTTACAATGAAGATCTGTGAAGTTATTTGGATTTTTACAAATTATATTTGAGAGACAGGGTCCTGAAAAGGGGACGTTTATTTTTTTGCTGGGTTAATATATATGGAAATCAGTCCATTTCAATGCAATTAATTAGGCCCTAATCTATGAATTTCACATGATTGGGCAGGGATGCAACCTTGGAGGGCAAAGGCCCACCCACATGGGAGCCAGGCCCAGTCAATCAGAATAAGTTTTTCCCCACAAAATTGCTTTATTACAGACAGAAATACTCCTCAGCAACCCCCTCAGCCAATCCCGTAGGTGAAGAAGCCGGATGTGGAGGTCGTGGGCTGGTATGGTTACATGTGGTCTGCGGTTGTGAGGCCGGTTGGACAAACTGCCAAATTCTCTGAAAATGAGGCTGGAGGCGGCTTATGGTAGAGAAATTAACATTAAATGATCTGGAAACAGCTCTGGTGGACATTCTTGCAGTCAGCAAGCCAACCACAAACCTTGTGAGACATCTGTGGCATTGTATTGTGACAAAACTGCACATTTTAATAAAGTGGCGTTTTATTGTCCAAAGCACAAGGTGCACCTGTGTAATGATCATGCTGTTTAATCAGCTTCTTGATATGCCACACCTGTGGATGGATTATCATGGCAAAGGAGAAACGCTCATTAACAGGGACGTAAACACATTTGCCCACAACATTTGAGAGAAATAAGCTTTTTGTGTATTTGGAACATTTCTGGGATTTTTTATTTCAGCTCATGAAACATGGGACCAACACTTTACATGTGGCGTTTTATATTTTTGTTCAGTGTAGTGAGACAACCTGAACCTGTCAGTCGATAATGGGTTACTAAAAAAAAAAAATCTACATTCACTACCACAGTTTAAACTATTCAACAACTTATGTGCAAATGGGAAATCCTGTACATTACTTCTCCCTCTGTATCATGTGAAAGGAAACTCCTATTTCCAGGTCTGAATACATTTTATTATCCTTTTCTCCTGATTCGCTACCTTGTTTAGCAGCTGGTTCAAGGTTTTGTAGTGGTGGTAGATGGATGAGGATCTTTCCAGGTGACTGGACAGTTTTTTCCCCCTCATCAAGCGACACACGATACCCCATAATGACAAAGCAGTTTATTTTTATTTTTGGGGGGGGGGGGGGTTTAAAAACTCAAATATCACATTTACATAAGTATTCAGACCCTTTCCTTAATACTTTGTTGAAGCATGTTTGGCAGTGATTACAGACTCGAGTCTTCTTGGGTATGATGCTACAAGCTTGGCAAACCTGTATTTGAGGAGTTTCTCCCATTCTTCTCTGCAGATCCTCTCAAACTCTGTCAGGTTGGATGGGGAGCGTCACTGCACAGCTAGTTTCAGGTCTCTCCAGAGATGTTCAATCGGGTTCAAGTCCAGGCTCTGGCTGGGCCACACAAGGACATTCAGAGACTTGTCCCGAATTTACTCCTGCATTGTCTTGGCTGTGTGCTTAGGGTCGTTGTGGTCCTGAGTGCTCTGGAACAGATTTTCATCAAGGATCTCTCTACAATTTGCTCCGTTCACCTTTCCCTCAATCTTGACTAGTTTCCTAGTCCCTGCCGCTGAAAAACATCCCCACAGCATGATACTACCACCACCATGCTTTACCGTAGGCATGGTGACAGGTTTCCTCCAGACGTGACACTTGGTATTCAGGCCAAAGAGTTCAATCTTGGTTTCATCAGACCAGAGAATCTTGTTTCTCATGGTCAGAGAGTCCTTTAGGTGCCTTTTGGCAAACTCCAAGCAGGCTGTCATGTGCCTTTTACTGAAGAGTGGCTTCCGTCTGGCCACTCTACCATAAAGGCCGGAATGGTGGAGTGCTGCAGAGATGGTTGTCCTTCTGGAAGATTCTCCCATCTCCACAGAGGAACTCTGGAGCTCTGTCAGAGTGACCATCGATTGCTCAATTTGGACAGGCGGCCAACTCTAGGAAGTGTCTTGGTGGTTCCAAACTTCTTCCAATGAAGAATGATGGAGGCCACTATGTTCTTGGTTACCTTCTTTGCTGCAGAAATGTTTTGGTACCCTTCCCCAGATACATGCCTCAACGTAATCTTGTTTCAGGATCTACTGACAATTCCTTTGACCTCATGGTTTGGTTTTTGCTCTGACTTGCACTGTCAACTGTGGGACCTTATATGGACAGGTGTGTGCCTTTCCAAATCATGTCCGATCAATTGATTTTACCACAGGTGGCCTCCAATCAAGTTGTAGAAACATTTCAATGATGATCAACGGAAAAGGGATGCACCTGAGCTCAACTTCAAGTCTCATAGAAAAGGGTCTGAATACTTATGTAAAGAAGGTTTCTGTTTTTTTATTTTTAATACATATGCAAGAAATTTCACTATCAATTTTAGAATAAGGATTTAAAAAAAAATGCAAAAGTGAAGTGGTCTGAATACTTTACGGATGCACAATATATATATTTTTTACCATCCAAAGTTTGGGGCCTAAAACATCCGGGGCTGATACATCGAAAGCCCCGGACTAGTAACGCCACTGGATGTATTTATCCAAACACATTCATGATCAGTAACTAAAATAACTAATCTAGTTTTAAAGACAATTAATAAAACACATGTATTCATTTCATTAACTGGGTATCATTAAATAAAGTTGTAAAATAATCGCCCCAACCTAGTGGTGAAAAGTGATCATCACACCATCTCTATCTGATACATGTTGTGAGTTCCGGCGCTTGACTTGGGCAGGAACTTAACGGAGTGGAGTACCAGGCCCTCAAATGTTCTACTGCTTGAGCTCCTGTTCCTGTTATAGATGAGCTCAAAAGTATTGTGGAGGTCCTGAAGCTAAATATAAAGTGCCGGCACTTATTTCAGTCCAAGTCAAGCAATCAGATAAAAATCACTCCATCACTCAATTTTAATCTCAGCTGGTCTGAGAGAACTGACGAGGCTTCTCTCCTTTATGTATACGTTGGTGTGTTTTAAATTGGTTCTGTAGAGAGAAACTCTTCCCACAGACAGAGCAGATGTAAGGCTTCTCTCCTTTGTGTTTACGTTGGTGTGTTTTTAAGTTGCTCTCTTGAGAGAAACTCTTCCCACAGTCAGAGCAGTAGTAAGGTTTCTCTCCTGTGTGTATACGTCGGTGTGTTTTTAAGTTGCTCTGTTGAGAGAAACTCTTCCCACAGTCAGAGCAAGAGTATGGCTTCTCTCCTGTATGTATACGTCGGTGTGCTTTAAAGCTACACAGGTGGGAAAAACTCTTCATACAGTCAGAACAGGAGTAAGGCTTCTTTCCTGTATGGGTACGTCCATGTGATTTTAAGGTATACAATCGGGAGAAACTCTTCCCACAGTCAGAGCAGGAGTATGGCTTCTCTCCTGAATGTATACGTTGGTGTGCTTTAAAGTTACACAGGTGGGAGAAACTCTTCCCACAGTCAGAACAGATGTAAGGCTTTTCTCCAGTGTGTGTTCTCTGATGAACTGTTAGCTCAGATGATGTTGTAAAGCATTTTCCACAGTCACAGCAGGAGTAAGGCTTCTCTCCTGTGTGTAGACGTTGGTGTTTTTTGAAGTTGCTCTGTTGAGAGTAACTCTGCCCACAGTACGAGCAGTAGTAAGGCTTCTCTCCAGTGTGCACTCTCTGATGGAGTGTCAGAGCCCTTGATGTTGTGAATCTCTTCCCACAGTCAGTACAGGAATACAGATTCTCTCCTGTGTGTATTTTTAGGTGTAATTTTAGCTTTGATATAATTGGGAAAATCTCCTCACAATGTGGGCAGTGGTGAGACCTCTTGGCTCTGTGATCTTCCTGCTGTTGCTCTCTGGATGTAGAGAATGTCTCAACATGGTCTCCTGTGTGAACAACATCAGAAGAACCAGTCAGTTGGTGTGATTTTCATGTCAAATGTATTTTATGAAGCTACATCTGCACTGATTGCTCTATGGGGTTTTTAGGCTGGGTTTCTGTAAAGCACTTTGTGACAACTGCTGATGTAAAAAGTGCATCATAAAATACATTTGACATGTATAAGTGCTTTACAGAAACCCAGCCTCAATCCCCAAAGAGCAAGCAATGCAGATGTAGAAGCACAGTGGCTAGAAAAATAACTCCCTAGAAGGCAGAAACCAGACTCTGAGCCGTGGCCGGTCCTCTTCTGGCTGTACCGGGTGACATATGTATTCATATCAGTAGGCTGAACAATACAGGGGAATACAACTATTCTAAAAGTGGGTAAGTCAGGGTTGGGGTCAATTGCTTTTAAATAACAGTCAATTCAGAATGTAAACCTAATTCCAATTCCACATTTTCCTAAATGAAAATCATTGAAGAGAACTGGAATTTCAGTCTATTTCCCAAAATATCTGGAATTGGCCCGAACCCTGGTAACAGACCAAGGCAAAAGGAGTGAAAATAATTATCCATTAATCATCCTCCACTCACTATCACAAGGGTTAGTAACTACAGACTCATTTCATATCATCCTCCACTCACTATCACAAGGGTTAGTAACTACAGACTCATTTCATATCATCCTCCACTCACTATCACAAGGGTTAGTAACTACACAGACTCATTTCATAGACCTTTAAAACACTGGCAGTTTGTCTACTTCACTTCTTTAGTCTACTCTCTGATCACTCCAGATAACCCAGTTGTTCAGGGATGTGATGTCAGAATGACAGAAGTCAACCTATCAATAGGCTGGTCATAAGTTAAGGTCTAATTTATGAAGATAACTTATAGATAGATCCAGCTCTTACCATGACTAACAGTTGTCCTAATCTTCTCCTCCTCTTCTTCATCTTTAATGTTGACATTCAGCTCCAGTGTTTGACTGCAGTCTTCCAGCTTCACTGATGCCATCTCTGGATCCTGCAGTGTAAACTGGGCTCCACTGTCACAATCAGAACCCAGTGACTGTAGGTTTGGACTCAGTGTGGAAGGAGAGTGGCAGGCTGGGTTTGTCCTCACTGTTGATGTTACCGGCCTCAGACTTAATCTGAGTCGGTCTGTAGTAATAAAGACAAACGGACACAAAGTTATTGTCTTGACAGTTCTGGCACTTTCCTTATTCTCTAAAAATGTATTTTTTCTTGTTCAATCATCTAATTTCAACAGATCAGGTAGTTAAACATTGAGAACAAAACATTAATTCATATTAGACATAAAGTTCACACTTTAAATGACCCAACGTAAGAGATAAATGTACAGAATCTAAATGTACAGAATGGTTACCTGGAGGAAAATTAGGGTTATGCTTTTTCAATCTCAGTCAAGGGGAGGGTTGAGTATTGTTTTAATCTAGTCCAGAAGAGGGTCATGCCATTTGTAATTGATGGGTGGATTTGTGCCCTGATTGGCTGACAGCCATGGCATATCAGACCATATACCACGGGTATGACAAAACATTCCTTTTTACAGTTCTTTTTACAGTTCTAATTACATTGGTAACCAGTTTATAATAGCAATAATTCTGTATCCAGGCCCTCCACAACAGCCCTTATCCGTGGTATATTGGCCATATAACAAACCCCCTCTGACCTTATCGCTTAAATAAATCAATGTGTGCCTGATGCCTCCCCTCATCTCTGATTCTCTGCTGGACAATATCAAGTGGGACTATAGGCTATTTAATGTGATGCCAATCAAATGATCCATAGCCTATAGAATACCAAGTGCATGCTGGGAGGAAGCACAGAGCAAAGTGATACTGTATTTCTATGATAGTTGCTGGGATGGTGTAAATACTGGGAAAGGTTATTCCAACCCACACGTGTTAATCCCAAACGTGTTTAATGCTGTATAACCAATGGCTGTGCTGTGATTTTATTGTTGATTAGGCCTAGTCCCCCAAAAATATACTATTCCTCCACACACCAGGCCTCTTTTATTGAAGACAATGTCCAAAAGCAAGCATTCAGGGGGGGGGGGTTAAGTTCAATATATATTTTGTTGACGGGATGGCCATCCATTTTGCTTTCAGAGGACCTTATTGTAAATAATGTTCACTCCCTAAGTGCAGTTAATATATAGTAGACTACCTAAATTCACATAAATAAACGTTTAATACAAGGTTGCAGTTTGTTTGAAGCAGAACTATGCACCATTTTCTACTTATTTCACCCACAAAAAAAACGATTGTATTTCCCATTCACACCATAGTAACAACTATAGATAAATATAGAAACAACTGAATGTGTCTGAATATTGTTACAGTGACATGTAGAAATCAGACGAACATGACATTCTGCTTGTAAACAGTAAAACAACCCTGAAACTGTCTCTCTGGTGCAGCCGCACAGCCTGCAAGTCTATTGACTCAGACCGAGAGGCGCCGCCATTTTACCAGCTCATAAACATATGGAAATAATCAGAATAATAAACATGTCAAACGGACTCACAAATCTCAAATCAATTGATTCTTTATGAAATTACTTTGACGAAATAAGGTAAATTATTAAACTCTGAAAACGCTAAAGTCTGTCAGCTAGCTAACTATATGACTAACATTATATTTATTAGCACATTCTTCACAAACCTTTATTAACAAACGCGATAACAACTTGACGGATTTGTGACCTGACATGTTATTTCGATATTATAAAGTTTAAACGTGCAATGACATACCTGTTAGTAATACATTTGAAACGGACATAAAAGCTATCGTCTTCAGAGAACAGTTCTGGCGCTTTCATTATGGCTGACGCCTGCCCGGAACTTCCTGTTCGCCGACTCCCGCAGCGCAACAGGACTTGTCCTTGTTTGGTCGGGTTTAATTGCGGTTGGTCAATATGTTGCAGTACCACCCCAACTGGACTTTAGTATAAACCACGTTTCCCCAACTGGCGGCTCACGGGTGGTTTTATTTGGCCCCCCCCAAGTTTTAATGAGCAAAACAAATAACCATAATAGACTGTAAAAACACCAGGAAATCAGCTCCAAGTGATTTTAAATACAAATATAATAATTTGTATTAATTTATTTTTATTTAACCTTTATTTAACTAGGCAAGTCAGTTAATAAGAACGAATTCTTATTTACACTGACGGCCTACGGGGGAACAGTGGGTTAACTGCCTTGTTCAGGGGCAGAGAGATGTTGACCTTGTCAGCTCGGGATTCGATCCAGCAACCTTTCGGTTACTGGCCCAAGTGGTGGAAAAAGTACCAAATTGTCAATCTTGAGTAAAAGTAAAGATACCTTAATTAATAGAACATTTCTCAAGGGGAAGTCACACAGTAAAATACTGCTTGAGTTAAAGTCTAAAAGTGTTTGATTTTAAATATACTTAAGTATCAAAAGTACATGTATTTGATAAAATATATTTAAGTATAAATCATTTCAAATTCCATATATTAAACAAACCAGACGGCACCATTTTCTTGTTTTTTTACATTTACGGATAACCAGGGGCATGCTCCAACACTCAGACATGATTTACAAACGAAACATTTGTGTTTAGTGAGCCCGCCAGATCAGAGACAATAGGGATGACCAGAGATTTTCTCATGATAAGTGCGTGAATTGGACCATTTTTTCTGTCCTGCTATATGCATTCTAAATGTACAAAGTATAAATATTTATTTAATGTAGTGTATAATATTTATATTTGTGTATGTGACGGTTGTTAAAGTACTATGTGAATTTCACCAGCCTCATATATTAATATGTCGTGTTGATCTGTTATTATGCATGCCTGCATCCTGGGAGAAGGGGAGCGTGTACTTACGTTTTGCCCGGCGTGCTCGTGCTCAAATCATTTTTGATGCACTGAGAGAGGTAGGCACGCCTTTTCTGTCGTCTTCAGAAACGTTCGATTCTTTTAAGCACAAAGTCCTACACACAGTGTTTTGTTCATGAATAATGATGTATATTTAGAGGTTACTCATAAGTGGATGGTATTGTTAAGATGCACTTGTAATTGTAATTTTTAGGATGATATCAACATTCTGAATTCAACATGTGGTTAATAGCAGGCTATTTTATTGTATGTGTGAACGATGGCTAGCTCCTCGAATGATCCCAGACCCTCTCCTATTGTGCATCTGTTGTAGAAAGAGGTGACGATTCACAGAACATAATGTGGCTCTACAAATGTTTTATTTATTTTGGATGCAGGTATGTGGTTTTTATCTATGTAAAATATGTCACGTGTTGATGCATAATAAGGAGAGGCTGTACTCATTGTTGAATTCGAAAATAATTTTGATGCACTATGAGAGAAAGAGGCGGACGACTCGCAGAACATAATGTGGCTCTACAAATGTTTTATTTCCTTTTGGATGCAGATGCAGGATGCAGAGAGTGAGTTCTGCTTGATTAAAACTACCTGATCTCCAAAGTCCACGTCTATAGTCTCAATTAACCACACACAACGCAGAGCTACAGCGGTGCAGCACAGCACCGGTTACATGTATACATATATACAGTACCAGTCAAAAGTTTGGACACACCTACTCATTCAAAAAATATGTATTATTTATTTTTTTTAACTATTTAGTACTTTGTAGAATAATAGTGAAGACATCATAACTATGAAATAACACATGCGGTAACCAAAAAAAGTGTTAAACAAATCAAAATAGATTTTAGATTCTTCAAAGTAGCCACCTTCTACCTTGAGGACAGCTTTGCTCACTCTTGGCATTCTCTCAACCAGCTTCATGAGGAATGCTTTTCCAACAGTCTTGAATGAGTTCCCACATATGCTGAGCACTTGTTGGGTGCTTTTCCTTCACTCTGTAGTCCAATTTATCCCAAACCATCTCAATTGGGTTGAGGTCGGGTGATTGTGGAGGGCCAGGTCATCTGATGCAGCACTCCACCATTCTCCTTCTTGGTCAAATATCCCATCTTGGTCAAATATCCCTTGCTGTGGTAGCCATGCTGGTTAAGTGTGCCTTGAATTCTAAATAAATCCCAGACAGTGTCACCAGCACACCACCTCCTCCATGCTTCACGGTGGGAACCACAGAGATCATCCATTCACCTACTCTGCGTCTTACAAAGAGGCAGCGGCTGGAAGCAAAAATCTGAAATTTGGACTCATCAGACCAAAGAATAGATTTCCACCGGTATAATGTCTATTGCTCGTGTTTCTTGGCCCAATCAAGTCTCTTCTTATTATTGGTGTCCTTTAGTAGTGGTTTCTTTGCAGCAATTTGACCATGAAGGCCTGATTCACGCCAGTCTCCTCTGAACAGTTGATGTTGGAGATGTGTCTGTTACTTGAACTCTGTGAAACATTTATTTGGCCTGCAATCTGAGCTGCAGTTACCTCTAAGGAATTTATCCTCTAGAGCAGAGGTCACTATGGGTCTTCCTTTTCTGTGGCTGTCCTCATGAGAGCCAGTTTCATCATAGCGCTTGATGGTTTTTGCGACTGCACTTCTTGAAATATTCCGAATTGACTGATCTTCATGTCTTAAAGTGATGATGGACTCTCGTTTCTCTTTGCTTATTTGAGATGTTCTTGTCATAATATGGACTTGGTATTTTACCAAATAGGGCTTCTGTATCCCACCCCTACCTTGTTACAACACAACTGATTGACTCAAATGCATTAAGAAGGAAAGAAATTCCACAAATGAACTTTTAACAAGGCACACTTGTTAATTGAAATGCATTCCAGGTGACTTCCTCATGAAGCTGGTTGAGAGAATTCCAAGAGTGTGCAAAGCTGTCATCAAGGCAAAGGGTGGCTACTTTAAAGAATCTAAAATATATTTGTTTAACACTTTTTTGGTTACTTCCTGATTCCATATGTGTTATTTCATTGTTTTGATGCCTTCACTATTATTCTACAATGTAAAAAATAGTAAAAAATAAATAAAATAAAAAAAACTTGAATGAGTAAGTGTTCTAAAACGTTTGACTGGTACTGTATATCCACAGTGTTCTGTCATCAGTCTTGCTCTGTGGAGGAACTTGTGGCTTCAAGCAACCCTACAGCTACAGCCAGTACATGTCAGTACAGGCCCGAGTACAGTCTGAACAGCCCGTTGTCATAGCAGACATACCATCAGTAGATCAAGTATTCAGGAACTTTAAACTGCAGCCCCTTCCCCTCCCTGCCGCTTAGCCCCGCCCTCTTCTATCAGTTCACAGATCTGAAAGGACAGGATAGGTGGAAACAACAATCAATAGGCTGTGTGGTGTGTGGAACCTCTTTCATGTATTCCTTTCAGTTCCCCCTGAGGAGGTGGGATCTAGGGAGGGGGAGGGAGCTGATGTCTGAAATGGAATCTAGAATCAGGTAATGATAGATGTATCCAAGGCAACGGTTCTTAAAGTTCTACTGTTACCTCACTTCCTGGTGAGAGTCATTGAACCATAGCTAAAGAGACTTATACCCAGACTAACATTCCACATTCCTAGCCACGCCTTGTCATTCATAGCCACGCCTTGTCAATCCTAGCCACGCCTTGTCATTCCTAGCCACGCCTTGTCATTCCTAGCCACGCCTTGTCATTCCTAGCCACTCCTTGTCATTCCTAGCCACGCCTTGTCATTCCTAGCCACGCCTTGTCATTCCTAGCCACTCCTTGTCATTCCTAGCCACGCCTTGTCATTCCTAGCCACGCCTTGTCATTCCTAGCCACGCCTTGTCATTCCTAGCCACGCCTTGTCATTCCTAGCCACGCCATTCCTAGCCACTCCTTGTCATTCCTAGCCACGCCATTCCTAGCCACTCCTTGTCATTCCTAGCCACGCCATTCCTAGCCACGCCTTGTCATTTACTAAAAAGACTAGCCTTTCATCACTCTTCAAATATGAACATTTTCTCAATAATGAGCTCGAGGAGATCAGAGAATTTGACCCTGATTAAATAACCCTCACCGCTATCATCCAATCACAATGTTTATGCAAATTAGACTGACAGGAAAACGTTCCTTAATTCTTCATTCTAACATTGGGCATTCTGACGTAATACATTTCATTATAAACATCAACGTTGGGCACAGCCAATGGGAGCACATCAGAGAAGCTCTCGCCATTCATTGTGAACATTGTATATATCCAGCAAGCAAGGTGCTTCTTTCCTCAAATATATATCGTTCAAAGTAAGAGACCAAACTATATCGCTACTTCTGGGACACATTGGGCTAGGCTATAATATAATATAATATAATATAGAGAATTGCTCAAGAAGGGAATAGTGAAGACAACTTGTGTAAGTTGGCCTCCCGAGTGGCGCAGTGGTCTAAGTGCTATCTGTGCCACTGGAGATTCTGGGTTCGAATCCAGCTGGCCACGACCGGAAGACGGGCGCACAATTGTCTCAGCGTCGTCCAGGTTAGGGGAGGGCCGTCGACTCCTGTGGCGGGCCGGGTGCGGTGCATGCTGACACAGTCACCGGGTGGGTGGTGTTTCCTCCGACACATTGGTGCCAAGAAGCTTGGTCGGGTCGTGTTTCGGGGGACGCGTTTCGGAATGTTTCGTTCCTGTGAATTGAAGTTGAAAACCGGCAAATGCGTCGGTTTAATTACATTTAAAAAAAATAAAATAAAAGTATAGTGCCTATTCAATGAAACCCTGGCTGTTGACGTAGGAAACAGATGGCAAAGCAGGGAATCCCCATTCCCCGCTGAGCTCATTTCTGGAAATGGGCAAGTTCACCTTTCTCATCCATAAACACATACAGTATCAAGTGCAACTTCACTGTCCTCTGCAGCTCACAGCAGAAGGATGGGGAGTCTGTTCATCAGGAGGGATGGCTACCGTGGAGGCTCAAAACAATGATTGGGATCACATTTCCTCCATTTAAATATTAGACCTATGGGGACACCTATACATTTGGCTACCAGGCACGGGTGATCATTGTAGCCTTTTATTGTCTGGACATGATGTTGAAATATCTTCACGCCAGGCTTCCTTCATAGACTCAACTGAATGGAAGAAATACAGTTAAGAATTACAGGGGGCTGTTTAGAAAGAAAAGAAAACGTTAAGATTGAAAGGCCAGTCTCTTTGGCAATGACAAGGAGTGGCAAGGAGTGGATTGTTAGCTAAAGAGACTCGTAGTCAAGCTAATTGAGCCCTACAGACAGACGGAATAGAGAGAGAGACCCCTACAGACAGACCACATAGAGAGAGAGACCCCTACAGACAGACCAAATAGAGAGAGAGAGAGCCCTACAGACAGACGGAATAGA
This sequence comes from Oncorhynchus clarkii lewisi, assembly GCF_045791955.1. NCBI lineage: Eukaryota > Metazoa > Chordata > Actinopteri > Salmoniformes > Salmonidae > Oncorhynchus > Oncorhynchus clarkii. The sequence goes on from NC_092164.1 coordinate 2,187,700, forward strand.
GAGAGAGACCCCTACAGACAGACCGAATAGAGAGAGAGAGCCCTACAGACAGACCGAATAGAGAGAGAGAGCCCTACAGACAGACCAAATAGAGAGAGAGAGCCCTACAGACAGACGGAATAGAGAGAGAGAGAGAGAGAGAGAGAGAGAGAGAGCCCTACAGACAGACGGAATAGAGAGAGAGAGAGCGAGAGAGCCCTACAGACAGACGGAATGGAGAGAGAGAGCCCTACAGACAGACCGAATAGAGAGAGAGAGCCCTACAGACAGACCGAATAGAGAGAGACCCCTACAGACAGACCGAATAGAGAGAGAGAGAGAGAGAGAGCCCTACAGACAGACCGAATAGAGAGAGAGAGCCCTACAGACAGACCGAATAGAGAGAGAGAGAGAGAGAGAGCCCTACAGACAGACCGAATAGAGAGAGAGCCCTACAGACAGACCGAATAGAGAGAGAGAGAGAGAGCCCTACAGACAGACCGAATAGAGAGAGAGACCCCTACAGACAGACCGAATAGAGAGAGAGCCCTACAGACAGACTGAATAGAGAGAGAGACCCCTACAGACAGACCGAATAGAGAGAGCCCTACAGACAGACCGAATAGAGAGAGAGAGCCCTACAGACAGACCGAATAGAGAGAGAGAGCCCTACAGACAGACCGAATAGAGAGAGAGAGCCCTACAGACAGACCGAATAGAGAGAGAGAGAGAGAGAGCCCTACAGACAGACCAAATAGAGAGAGAGAGCCCTACAGACAGACCGAATAGAGAGAGAGAGCCCTACAGACAGACCGAATAGAGAGAGAGAGCCCTACAGACAGACCGAATAGAGAGAGAGAGCCCTACAGACAGACCGAATAGAGAGAGAGAGAGCCCTACAGACAGACAGAATAGAGAGAGAGAGAGAGCCCTACAGACAGACCGAATAGAGAGAGAGGGAGAGAGAGAGCCCTACAGACAGACGGAATAGAGAGAGAGAGCCCTACAGACAGACGGAATAGAGAGAGAGAGAGAGAGAGAGCCCTACAGACAGACTGAATAGAGAGAGAGAGCCCTACAGACAGACCAAATAGAGATAGCCCTACAGACAGACCAAATAGAGAGAGAGAGAGCCCTACAGACAGAAGGAGAAATGATCTAGTGAATAATTAGCTTTTAGCTGATATCTGCATTGTAAAGCTGTACAGCGGGCAGGAAGTTAGCCAGGCAGGCCCTGGGCTAGGGGTGTAAAGTTCACCACACCTTAGCCATTGTAGAGGTGGGTAGCAGCATTCTCTCTGTGGATCTCTCTCTCAGTCACAACAAGACAACATCTATTGATCCTGTTCCTGATCTGTGTTAGGAGGAGGAGTGGGTTCTGAGACTTCCAACTGAAAGGTAAGACCTCTGTTTCATCTGATGGGTTTTGATTGGATACAGGGCATTGTAGTGTACCTCAGATAGCTGAATTCTAAGTGGTTGCTCATGGTCAGTAAGCACTATGCTATCTTATAAAGAACACACCCACCTTATCCTGGACACACCCACCTTATCTTGGACACACCCACATTATCCTGGACACACCCACCTTATCCTGGATACACCCACTTTATCCTGGCAAGTCCGACTAACTGCATGTACACTACACATAGCCTATTGGATGGATAGTAACTCAGTAACTCAGTAACTCACTGGATGTATAGGAACTCAGTAACTCACTGGATGTATAGTAACTCACTGGATGTATAGTAACTCAGTAACTCACTGGATGTATAGTAACTCAGTAACTCACTGGATGTATAGGAACTCAGTAACTCACTGGATGTATAGTAAGTAACTCAGTAACTCACTGGATGTATAGGAACTCAGTAACTCACTGGATGTATAGTACCTCAGTAACTCACTGGATGTATAGGAACTCACTGAATGTATAGTAAGTCTAAATAGCACCAGAATGACAGACACTGTATACATTGAGGTGTATTTTGTCACCAAGTCATTTTATTTCTATATCATCTACTGCTGCACTTTCTATATAACACTGCTGTTATATTAGTATTCAATTCCCCAACCCTCTCTCTCTCTCCCTCTTTTTCCCTCCTCCTTCTCATTCACCTCCACCCTCTCTCTCTCTGTTTCTCTCTGTCTCTCTCTGTCTCTCTCTCTACCTCTCTCCCACTCTGTGTCCCTTCTCTTTCTCTCTCTCTCCCTCTCTTTTCCCTCCCCCTTCTCATTCACCTCCACCCTCTCTCTCTCCCTCTCTTTTCCCTCCCCCTTCTCATTCACCTCCACCCTCTCTCTCTCCCTCTCCTTTTCCCTCCCCCTTCTCATTCACCTCCACCCTCTCTCTCTCTCTCCCTCCCTCTCTTTCACCTGAGGATTTGTAAGTGTTATTCTTGTCATTCACAGATCACAAACAGCCATACATTACCATTATTCTCTGGGTGCCGTTGGCAACAACCAATACAATGATAACAAAAGGTGAGCTCTCTCTTGAGAGAGATCATTGAGATTCCAGATTCCATTTCCTCCTCCAAATTGTTAGTTTCTAGGGTCCCTCACTCTCAACCCATCTCTGAGTTACCCTAGACCAATTATGGCTGTGTGAACAGAATAGAACAGAACAGCACCTGAGTGTTTGCATAATGATGTACTGGGCCTGTTCTGTAGCAGCTGGAATACACAAACACAGGACAGTGTCCCAAATGGCACCCTATTCCCTATGTAGTGCACCTCTTTGGACCAGGGCCCTATTCCCTATGTAGTGCACTACTTTGGACCAGGGCCCTATTCCCCCATAGGGTTCTGGTCAAAAGTAGTGCACTACATAGGGAATAGGGCCCAGGTCCAAAGTAGTGCACTACATAGGGAATAGGGAGCCATTTCAGATGCAGTCATACTGTAGGTTTTAAAAAGAGGAAGTTGTGTGCAACTGGTATTAATTAGGACATTTGATAACGTTTATTATCCCATTGGAGGAAATTCATGTGGTCACATGCTTTAGTAATACATATTTACAGTGGAGGTCACTCCCATCATTCAGAAAACACTGTCAATCATTAAATACATATATTTTGGTATATATTTCATTAGTCCATTGTTGATATAGTCCCCAAAATGTTTTGCAGGTCAGATATTGAATTTTCAAAATTAACAGTGGGACAAAAAAGTATTTAGTCAGCCACCAATTGTGCAAGTTCTCCCACTTAAAAAGATGAGAGAGGCCTGTAATTTTCATCATATGTACACTTCAACTATGACAGACAAAATGAGAAGAAAACAATCCAGAAAATCACATTGTAGGATTTTTAATTTATTTATTTATTTGAATTTATTTGCAAATTATGGTGGAAAATAAGTATTTGGTCAATAACAAAAGTTTATCTCAATACTTTGTTATATACCCTTTGTTGGCAATGACAGAGGTCAAACGTTTTCTGTAAGTCTTCACAAGGTTTTCACACACTGTTGCTGGTATTTTGGCCCATTCCTCCATGCAGATATCCTCTAGAGCAGTGATGTTTTGGGGCTGTTGCTGGGCAACACAGACTTTCAACTCCTTCCAAAGATTTTCTATGGGGTTGAGATCTGGAGACTGGCTAGGCCACTCCAGGACCTTGAAATGCTTCTTACGAAGCCACTCCTTCGTTGCCCGAGCGGTGTGTTTGGGATCATTGTCATGCTGAAAGACCCAGCCACGTTTCATCTTCAATGCCCTTGCTGTTGGAAGGAGGTTTTCACTCGAAATCTCACTAAACATGGCCCCATTCATTGAGTTTTTACCAAAAAGTTATATTTGGTTTCATCTGACCATATGACATTCTCCCAATCTTCATCTGGATCATCCAAATGCTCTCTAGCAAACTTCAGACGGGCCTGGACATGTACTGGCTTAGGCAGGGGGACACGTCTGGCACTGCAGGATTTGAGTCCCTGGCGGCATAGTGTGTTACTGATGGTAGGCTTTGTTACTTTGGTCCCAGCTCTCTGCAGGTCATTCACTAGGTCCCCCCGTGTGGTTCTGGGATTTTTGCTCACCGTTCTTGTGATCATTTTGACCCCACGGGGTGAGATCTTGCGTGGAGCCCCAGATCGAGGGAGATTATCAGTGGTCTTTTATGTCTTCCATTTCCTAATAATTGCTCCCACAGTTGATTTCTTCAAACCAAGCTGCTTATCTATTGCAGATTCAGTCTTCCCAGCCTGGTGCAGGTCTACAATTTTGTTTCTGGTGTCCTTTTGACAGCTCTTTGGTCTTGGTCATAGTGGAGTTTGGAGTGTGACTGTTTGAGGTTGTGGACAGGTGTCTTTTATACTGATAACAAGTTCAAACAGGTGCCATTAATACAGGCAACGAGTGGAGGACAGAGGAGCCTCTTAAAGAAGAAGTTACAGGTCTATGAGAGCCAGAAATCTTGCTTGTTTGTAGGTGACCAAATACTTATTTTCCACCATAATTTTACAAATAAATTCATTAAAAATCCTACAAAAAAAAATTCTGGATTTTTTTTTATTTTATTTTTTTCATTTTGTCTGTCATAGTTAAAGTGTACCTATGATGAAAATTACAGGCCTCTCTCATCGTTTTAAGTGGGAGAACTTGCACAATTGGTGGCGGACGAAATAATTTTTTGCCCCACTGTATAACTTTCAAAATACAGAAATACAGCCGGTATTTTGGTCCATTTATTTTTATCTTGTAGATGTTTTGTTTGTAGTTTCCCACTACATTTTAACTACTTAACCGAACCTATCAAAATGCCTGGAAGGAACGCCCTGTGTTACATTTATCTCTCTTGATTCTATAGATTTGCCGTCGGATCACATCTATGCGTACGCTCTGTCCAAGACTCTGATTAAAGTGTCCTCTCCTGCTACAGTGGGCCTCTACTCATCATGTCAGAACCGCATCAACATGATCCTCAGATATATAGAGGGTAGGTAGACACCACATGATCCTGTCTTATAGAGGGTAGACACCACATGATCCTGTCTTATAGAGGGTAGGTAGACACCACATGATCCTGTCTCATAGAGGGTAGACACCACATGATCCTGTCTTATAGAGGGTAGACACCACATGATCCTGTCTCATAGAGGGTAGGTAGACACCACATGATCCTGTCTTATAGAGGGTAGGTAGACACCACATGATCCTGTCTCATAGAGGGTAGGTAGACACCACATGATCCTGTCTTATAGAGGGTAGGTAGACACCACATGATCCTGTCATATAAAGGGTAGACACAACATGATCCTGTCATATAGAGGGTAGGTAGACACAACATGATCCTGTCTTATAGAGGGTAGACACAACATGATCCTGTCATATAGAGGGTAGGTAGACACCACATGATCCTGTCTTATAGAGGGTAGGTAGACACCACATGATCCTGTCTTATAGAGGGTAGACACAACATGATCCTGTCATATAGAGGGTAGGTAGACACCACATGATCATGTCTCATAGAGGGTAGGTAGACACCACATGATCCTGTCTCATATAGGGTAGGTAGACACAACATGATCCTGTCATATAGAGGGTAGGTAGACACCACATGATCCTGTCTCATAGAGGGTAGGTAGACACCACATGATCCTGTCTTATAGAGGGTAGGTAGACACCACATGATCCTGTCTCATAGAGGGTAGGTAGACACCACATGATCCTGTCTCATAGAGGGTAGGTAGAAAACCACATGATCCTGTCTTATAGAGGGTAGGTAGACACCACATGATCCTGTCTCATAGAGGGTAGGTAGACACCACATGATCCTGTCTCATAGAGGGTAGGTAGACACCACATGATCCTGTCTTATAGAGGGTAGGTAGACACCACATGATCCTGTCTCATAGAGGGTAGGTAGACACCACATGATCCTGTCTTATAGAGGGTAGGTAGACACCACATAATCCTGTCTCATAGAGGGTAGGTAGACACCACATGATCCTGTCTCATAGAGGGTAGGTAGACACCACATGATCCTGTCTCATAGAGGGTAGGTAGACACCACATGATCCTGTCTTATAGAGGGTAGGTAGACACCACATGATCCTGTCATATAGAGGGTAGACACAACATGATCCTGTCATATAGAGGGTAGGTAGACACAACATGATCCTGTCTTATAGAGGGTAGACACAACATGATCCTGTCATATAGAGGGTAGGTAGACACCACATGATCCTGTCTCATAGAGGGTAGGTAGACACCGCATGATCCTGTCTTATAGAGGGTAGGTAGACACCACATGATCCTGTCTTATAGAGGGTAGACACAACATGATCCTGTCATATAGAGGGTAGGTAGACACCACATGATCCTGTCTCATAGAGGGTAGGTAGACACCACATGATCCTGTCTCATAGAGGGTAGGTAGACACCACATGATCCTGTCTCATAGAGGGTAGGTAGACACAACATGATCCTGTCTCATAGAGGGTAGGTAGACACCACATGATCCTTATAGAGGGTAGGTAGATACAACATGATCCTGTCTTATAGAGGGTAGGTAGACACCACATGATCCTGTCTCATACAGGGTAGGTAGACACCACATGATCCTGTCTCATAGAGGGTAGGTAGACACCACATGATCCTTATAGAGGGTAGGTAGATACAACATGATCCTGTCTTATAGAGGGTAGGTAGACACCACATGATCCTGTCTCATACAGGGTAGGTAGACACCACATGATCCTGTCTCATAGAGGATAGGTAGACACAACATGATCCTGTCTCATAGAGGGTAGTTACACACAACATGATCCTGTCTCATAGAGGGTAGTTACACACAACATGATCCTGTCTCATAGAGGGTAGGTAGACACCACATGATCCTGTCTCATAGAGGGTAGTTACACACAACATGATCCTGTCTCATAGAGGGTAGGTAGACACCACATGATCCTGACATATAGAGGGTAGATACAACATGATCCTGTCATATAGAGGGTAGATACAACATGATCCTGTCATATAGAGTGTTGACGATATTCATCTACGCAGGATGCTCAGCGTTAGAAAGTAGCCCTAACACCCAGAGCTAGAATGAATATATCCTTATCTCACTGTTCTCTTTCTCTCTCTCTCTCTGTCTCTCTTGCTCGCTCGCTCCTTGACTAGTCCACATGGAGCAGGAGGCAGAGAGGAGGGAGCAGAGTTACCAGGGCAGGTCCAAGCCTCGTTCCGTCAAAGCCTCCATCACTGGTCTCCTAGCTCTGATCTGCAGGCTGCTGTTCTACCGACCCGTCTGGACCGAGGAGAACCAGCGGCGGAAGAATGTCCGGTTCATCTATGTTCGGTTCTCCGCATGGCACTTCGCCGGGAGTGACCTCCTCTGGGCGGGGCTGGTGATGAGACTGTGCCTGGCACTGCAGGAGAGCTTCGGGAAACTTCAGGTGGGTTACCTAGAGGTTAGAGGTTAACTTCAGGTAGGTAGCCTAGAGGTTAAAGGTTAACTTCAGGTAGGTAGCCTAGAGTTTAGAGGTTAACTTCAGGTAGGTAGCCTAGAGGCTAGAGGTTAACTTCAGGTAGGTAGTCTAGAGGTTAGAGGTTAACTTCAGGTAGGTAACCTAGAGGTTAGAGGTTAACTTCATGTAAGTAACCTAGAGGTTAGAGGTTGACTTCAGGTAGGTAACCTAGAGGTTGACTTCAGGTAGGTAACCTAGAGGTTTGAGGTTAACTTCAGGTCGGTGACCTAGAGGTTAGAGATTGACTTCAGGTAGGTAACCTAGAGGTTAGAGGTTAACTTCATGTAAGTAACCTAGAGGTTAGAGGTTGACTTCAGGTAGGTAACCTAGAGGTTGACTTCAGGTAGGTAACCTAGAGGTTAGAGGTTAACTTCAGGTCGGTGACCTAGAGGTTAGAGATTGACTTCAGGTAGGTGACCTAGAGGTTAGAGGTTCACTTCAGGTAGGTGACCTAGAGGTTGACTTCAGGTAGGTGACCTAGAGGTTAGAGGTTAACTTCAGGTAGGTGACCTAGAGGTTAGAGGTTAACTTCAGGTAGGTGACCTACAGGTTGACTTCAGGTAGGTAACCTAGAGGTTAAAGGTTAACTTCAGGTAGGTAGCCTAGAATTTAGAGGTTAACTTCAGGTAGGTAGCCTAGAGGCTAGAGGTTAACTTCAGGTAGGTAGTCTAGAGGTTAGAGGTTAACTTCATATAAGTAACCTAGAGGTTAGAGGTTGACTTCAGGTAGGTAACCTAGAGGTTGACTTCAGGTAGGTAACCTAGAGGTTAGAGGTTAACTTCAGGTCGGTGACCTAGAGGTTAGAGATTGACTTCAGGTAGGTGACCTAGAGGTTAGAGGTTAACTTCATGTAAGTAACCTAGAGGTTAGAGGTTAACTTCAGGTCGGTGACCTAGAGGTCAGAGATTGACTTCAGGTAGGTAACCTAGAGGTTAGAGGTTAACTTCATGTAAGTAACCTAGAGGTTAGAGGTTGACTTCAGGTAGGTAACCTAGAGGTTGACTTCAGGTAGGTAACCTAGAGGTTAGAGGTTAACTTCAGGTCTGTGACCTAGAGGTTAGAGATTGACTTCAGGTAGGTGACCTAGAGGTTAGAGGTTCACTTCAGGTAGGTGACCTAGAGGTTGACTTCAGGTAGGTGACCTAGAGGTTAGAGGTTAACTTCAGGTAGGTGACCTAGAGGTTAGAGGTTAACTTCAGGTAGGTGACCTACAGGTTGACTTCAGGTAGGTAACCTAGAGGTTGACTTCAGGTAGGTAACCCAGTGGTTAGTGGTTGACTTCAGGTAGGTAACCTAGAGGTTGACTTCAGGTAGGTAACCTAGAGGCTAGAGGTTGACTTCAAGTAGGTGACCTAGAGGTTAGAGGTATACTTCAGGTAGGTGACCTAGAGGTTAGAGGTTCACTTCAGGTAATTAACCTAGAGGTTGACTTCCGGTAGGTAACCTAGAGGTTAGCGGTCTCCCTCATAAAATAGGTCCTTTGACCTCAACAGGACTTCCTGTATAAATAATGGTTAAATCCAATAAGAGGTGAGAGCTTTGTCAGTTCCAAACCCAGTTCTGACTGGAAACATCAAGATAACGGACAAGAAAGTCTTCTTGTTGTTCTTCAGCTGGGTCTGTACCGCGTGGCGCAGCACAACGAGGAGGATGAGGTGAGGAAGAAGGTGATTGAAAACACATCGTCAGAGTGGAGATCTAAGAAGTTCTGCTGTTTCCCTCTCTGGTCCCTGGTCCTGACCGTGCTGCTGGCTGCTCTCACAGTCCTCGTCTTTCTGGTGAGAATCAGAAGGTTGTTAGAGGTTGCTTCCCAAATGACACTCTTTTGCCTTCAATGTGCACTACCTTGGAGTAAAAGTAGTGCACTATGTAGGGAACGGGGTTCCAACCTGGGATAGAACCATAGTAACAAGTCCATTCATGTTCTAGTATCCCATAATATGTTTAGCATAAACGAGGAAGAATTGTAAACAAAGGGACCAGTAAAGCAAGGTGATACAATATGACTACGAGTGAGGGAATCTTTGGTAGCATGAAAAAGTTCACCAATCAGCATTAAGATGGAAAAATAACACATTCATTGTGAATTTCAGCAAACAAGTCAGAGAACACGGAGTAGGACGTTGCCCTGACCTTGTGTTCCTGCACCTATAGGTGAAGTATGGCTTCCCGGAGGTTCCAGACGCACCTGAACTGGACGGACTGGGATCCGGAAACGGAACAGGAGGAGAAGAAGGTCCGAGTGAAGCCCAAAGAGGGACCGGCGTGTTGGAGGGCCTGGCGTTCGCTGTCTTCGGGCTTCCTGCAGCAGCAGCTATACGATTCATCTTCCAGATGGGAAAGAACCTGATCTTCAACCAGGACCTGCACGTCCGTAAGGCGCTGGACAACGAGAGGGTCAGCGGCCAACTGGGGTTCATGAACGAGGTGAGGGAGGATATAATGGCACCCTATTCCCTACAGAGTGCACTACTTTAGATCAATTCACCAACTTTTGACCAATGAATCAGCTCCCTAACCTGCTTTCTCCAACTTTTTATCTTTCTCTCACTCTCTCTATCACCTCTCTCACTCTCTCTATCACCTCTCTCACTCTCTCTATCACCTCTCTCACTCTCTCTATCACCTCTCTCACTCTCTCTATCACCTCTCTCACTCTCTCTATCACCTCTCTCACTTTCTCTATCACCTCTCTCTCACTCTCTCTATCACCTCTCTCACTCTCTCTATCACCTCTCTCACTCTCTCTATCACCTCTCTCACTCTCTCTATCACCTCTCTCACTCTCTCTATCACCTCTCTCACTCTCTCTATCACCTCTCTCTCACTCTCTCTATCACCTCTCTCACTTTCTCTATCACCTCTCTCACTCTCTCTATCACCTCTCTCTCACTCTCTCTATCACCTCTCTCTCACTCTCTCTATCACCTCTCTCTCTTTCTCTATCACCTCTCTCTCACTCTCTCTATCACCTCTCTCTCTCTCTCTATCACCTCTCTCTCACTTTCTCTATCACCTCTCTCTCACTCTCTCTATCACCTCTCTCACTTTCTCTATCACCTCTCTCTCTCTGTTTCTCTGCCTCTGTTTGTCTCTCTCTCTTTCTCTCTCTCTCCCTTCCTCTCCCAGGTGAGGAAGGAGATGTGGCTGTTGTCCAGGTTCATCCTGTTCATGGAGGTGTTTGAGCAGAGGAGGATCCGCGTGGTTCTGGAGATCACTAACCTGGATCGATGTGCTCCTAAGAAGATCGTTGGTGTCCTGGATGCTATCAGTATACTGCTCTCTGATGAGGAGTCCCCCTTTATCTCTCTGCTGGCAGTCAACCCTGAGGTCATGGTTCAACAGGTACATATTGTGTTATCAGTCAACCCTGAGGTCCTTGTTCAACAGGTACATATTATATCAGTCAACCCTGAGGTCCTGGTTCAACAGGTACATATTATATTATCAGTCAACCCTGAGTCAACCCTGAGGTCCTCAGTCAACCCTGAGGTCCCGGTTCAACAGGTACATATTGTGTTATCAGTCAACCCTGAGGTCCTGGTTCAACAGATACACATTATATTATCAGTCAACCCTGAGGTCCTGGTTCAACAGATACACATTATATTATCAGTCAACCCTGAGGTCCTGGTTCAACAGGTACATATTATATTATCAGTCAACCCTGAGGTCCTGGTTCAACAGATACACATTATATTATCAGTCAACCCTGAGGTCCTCAGTCAACCCTGAGGTCCTGGTTCAACAGTTACATATTGTATTATCAGTCAACCCTGAGGTCCTGGTTCAACAGGTACATATTGTGTTATCAGTCAACCCTGAGGTCCTGGTTCAACAGGTACATATTGTATTATCAGTCAACCCTGAGGTCCTCAGTCAACCCTGAGGTCCTGGTTCAACGGGTACATATTGTGTCATCAGTCAACCCTGAAGTCCTGGTTCAACAGGTACATATTGTGTTATCAGTCAACCCTGAGGTCCTGGTTCAACAGGTACATCTTATATTATCAGTCAACCCTGAGGTCCTGGTTCAACAGGTACATATTGTTATATCAGTCAACCCTGAGTCAACCCTGAGGTCCTCAGTCAACCCTGAGGTCCTGGTTCAACAGGTACATATTGTGTTATCAGTCAACCCTGAGTCAACCCTGAGGTCCTCAGTCAACCCTGAGTCAACCCTGAGGTCCTCAGTCAACCCTGAGTCAACCCTGAGGTCCTCAGTCAACCCTGAGGTCCTGGTTCAACAGGTACATATTGTATTATCAGTCAACCCTGAGTCAGCCCTGAGGTCCTCAGTCAACCCTGAGGTCCTGGTTCAACAGGTACATATTGTGTTATCAGTCAACCCTGAGGTCCTCAGTCAACCCTGAGGTCCTGGTTCAACAGGTACATATTGTGTTATCAGTCAACCCTGAGTCAACCCTGAGGTCCTCAGTCAACCCTGAGGTCCTGGTTCAACAGGTACATATTGTGTTATCAGTCAACTCTGAGTCAACCCTATACATTCTATTATATTCTATACATATGAACAACAACTTACAGACAGACGCATACAAACAATGGCCAGACCCGCAGGCTCACACCCCCATCCCGGACCACACCCCCATCCCGGACCACACCCGGATCCCAGACCACACCCCCATCCCTGACCACACCCCCATCCCTGACCCCACCCCCATCCCTGACCACACCCCCACCCTTGACCACACCCCCATCCCAGACCACACACCCATCCCTGACCACACCCCCATCCCTAGTGCCTGCATCATTGTTTGCCACTTGGCCTTAAATTGTGCCAATTTGTTTTCTCGTCACCCATGCTATTTCAATAATAAATCATTAGATGTTTTCATTGTGTTAATGATGGCGGATCATTTCATTTCCACGTTCATTTGAGTCGTTTTTTTCAAGATGAGTGATGAGAAGAGAATGGTCCAGCCCGTTGGGTATCTCCCATGTCTTGAAATATGCAGACAGATTTCTACAGTTTTAATCAACAGCAGCGGTCACAGAATTAAGCCCTGTGGAAGACGCTTTTTAAATTCCCGGGTTGAGTTCAGTACTAAACAGAAATAAGTATATACAGTAGTAGTAATAATAATAATCATAATACAATCTGGGTAACTGTTGGGACCCTCATGATAAGAATAAGTCACACACAGTAAAGTATATCCCCTATAGCAGTGGTTCCCAACTCCAGTCTTCCAGTACCCCAACAGTGGTACCCAACTCCAGTCCTCCCAACAGTGGTCCCAACTCCAGTCCTCCAGTGGTTCCCAACTCCAGTCCTCCCAACAGTGGTTCCCAACTCCAGTCCTCCAGTACCCCAACAGTGGTTCCCAACTCCAGTCCTCCAGTACCCCAACAGTGGTTCCCAACTCCAGTCCTCCAGTCCTCCAGTACCCCAACAGTGGTTCCCAACTCCAGTCTTCCAGTACCCCAACAGTGGTTCCCAACTCCAGTCCTCCAGTACCCCAACAGTGGTTCCCAACTCCAGTCCTCCAGTGGTTCCCAACTCCAGTCCTCCAGTGGTTCCCAACTCCAGTCCTCCAGTGGTTCCCAACTCCAGTCCTCCAGTGGTTCCCAACTCCAGTCCTCCAGTGGTTTCCAACTCCAGTCCTCCAGTACCCCAACAGTGGTTCCCAACTCCAGTCCTCCAGTACCCCAACAGTGGTTCCCAACTCCAGTCCTCCAGTACCCCAACAGTGGTTCCCAACTCCAGTCCTCCAGTACCCCAACAGTGGTTTCCAACTCCAGTCCTCCAGTACCCCAACAGTGGTTCCCAACTCCAGTCCTCCAGTACCCCAACAGTGGTTCCCAACTCCAGTCCTCCAGTGGTTCCAACTCCAGTCTTTCAGTACCCAGTGGTTCCAGTACTCCAGTGGTTCCCTCCAGTCCTCCACGACCCCCAACAGTGGTTGGGAACCACTGTTGGGGGTAGTGGAGGACTAGAGTTGGGAACCACTGTTGGGGTACTGGAGGACTGGAGGACTGGAGTTGGGAACCACTGTTGGGGTACTGGAGGACTGGAGGACTGGAGTTGGGAACCACTGTTGGGGTACTGGAGGACTGGAGTTGGGAACCACTGTTGGGGTACTGGAGGACTGGAGTTGGGAACCACTGGAGGACTGGAGTTGGGAACCACTGTTGCGGTACTAGATTACTGGAGTTGGGAACCACTGTTGGGGTACTGGAGGACTGGAGTTGGGAACCACTGTTTGGGGTACTAGATTACTGGAGTTGGGAACCACTGCTGGGGTACTGGAGGACTGGAGGGAACCACTGTTGGGGTACTGGAGGACTGGAGGACTGGAGGGAACCACTGTTGGGGTACTGGAGGACTGGAGGGAACCACTGTTGGGGTACTGGAGGACTGGAGTTGGGAACCACTGTTGGGGGTACTAGATTACTGGAGTTGGGAACCACTGCTGGGGTACTGGAGGACTGGAGGGAACCACTGTTGGGGTACTGGAGGACTGGAGGACTGGAGGGAACCACTGCTGGGGTACTGGAGGACTGGAGGGAACCACTGTTGGGGTACTGGAGGACTGGAGGACTGGAGGGAACCACTGCTATAAGTCAAGTGTATATCTTCCAGAGCTGCATACAAGAAAAAAAAAAAAAAAGCCTCAGCACTGAAATGTTGACTATTTAAATGATTTACAGTGGAAGAAGGTGAATCAATATAATGAATATTATTTACAGTGGAAAAATGTGAATAGGGCAATAATGCAGTTTGTTTCTCTCCAACAGGTGAACTATGCAGACGGGTGCTTCAGTAAAGAAGACAGAGCCTATGCCTTCTTGAACCGCATCGTGACCCTGGCCTTCACCATACCGCCGCTCTGCCACACCTCCAAGCACAAGGTGTTCTATATGAAATGGATACATTGTATCAAATAACTCAGCGTTTGCTGCCATTCATAATCTGTGTGATGCTTCCAAAATGTGTAAAAAAAAATATATTCTCTCTCTCTCTCTCCGTCTCTCTCCCAAGGTGTTCTACAATATCATTAGCGGCCAATCAGAGATCACGGAAGAAGCCAACGGTCATGGGTCAAAGGGGATCGAGCTGAGAGAGCTGGACCTGGGCAGCCCGAAGTCATCCCTCTCCTGGATCGAGAGCACCCCCCAAACAAAGGAGACGTCAATTATTCTGACGGAGACCAGTACTCCTTTGATAGACAACGACCACATCAAGGAGGCGCACGTGGCGTTTGCGCTGAGTGAGGACGAGGTGGACAAGGCGATAGAATCAGCGCTGGAGAGCATCCTGTCCAGTAACAGAGGGAACCTCCACCACTACATCTCTGATGACACCATGTCCATGAGACGGGTCATCAACTCCATCAGGGTCACCGTGGTGCTCATGGAGGCTCTGAAGACTGAGCTGCCTCCGCCAGAGAACATCGCTGCCTGGGTACTGTAACACTCCTCTTTATGTTGTGGAGAGGGAGGGAGGGAGGGAGGGAGGGAGGGAGAGAGGGAGAGAGGGAGAGAGGGAGAGAGGGAGAGAGGGAGGGAGGGAGAGGGAGGGAGGGAGGGAGGGAGGGAGGGAGGGAGGGAGGGAGTCATACAAATGATAAGATTAGAAAAACGTAAGTCGGTTGGGGCGTCTGATATGTTTGTTGGCCTTTACTGTGGGGATAGAAAACATGGACTGGACTAACAGTTATGTTCACCACATTACAGGTCGTTCTTGCCAACCATTGGCCATGTCGTCTCAGCTGGATCCTACAGTGTCTGGAGGACGAGCAGCAGAGAGCAGAGATTGATGACGCTGTCGGGACGGCGACAGTCGTCGACGAGTCCAAGGCTTTGTGGGAGGTCTGCTAAATGGCATATATTATTATAATTAAATTCCACATTATTATTTTATATATTATTAATGCATTATATACATTATAATAGGTGTTCAGCGACTCGAGGATGGAGCTTCACATGATGAGGGAGGAGATCGAAGACCTGCTGGAGCAGGACGGAGATCCAGAGATGTTTGAGATGTTCCTCAAGGTGTGTGTTCCGTTTACGCTCCTTCGAGACAGATTTGAACCAGCGACCTGTGTTTGTGTGTGCAACACTTCATCTTCATCTTCCAATCGTCCAGGTGCATTTCCAGTTCAGGGTGAGGGACGCGGAGAGGTTCAAGCTGACCACGGTTAACCTGGATCATTCTATCAGGAGGGAGCTGGCACGGATCAGAGGGACCACCGGACTGAAGAATTCTGGGTGGGGGAGGAACCTGGCTCCTCTCAACATCAGGACTGTTATCAACATGACCTCTGAGGACGTCTGCAAAGCGGTAGGGGGTTGGTTGTGTCCCACATGGCACCCTATTCCCTATATAGTGCACTCCATTAGACCAGGGTCCATAGCCACCTTTAGACCTCAGATAAATACAATAAAGATGTTTTTTTTTATTTTATTTAACTAGGCAAGTCTGTTAAGAACAAATTCTTATTTACAATGCCTGTCAATGAGCAGTGCCTTGTTCAGGGGCAGAATTACATATTTTTACCTTGTCAGCTCAGGGATTTGATCTAGCAACCTTTTGGTTACTAGTCCAACGCTCTAACCACTAGGCTACCTTCCTCCTCTACACTCTAACCACTAGGCTACCTGCCACCTCTACACTCTAACCACTAGGCTACCTGCCTCCTCTACACTCTAACCACTAGGCTACCTTCCTCCTCTACACTCTAACCACTAGGCTACCTGCCTCCTCTACACTCTAACCACTAGGCTACCTGCCTCCTCTACACTCTAACCACTAGGCTACCTGCCTCCTCTACACTCTAACCACTAGGCTACCTGCCTCCTCTACACTCTAACCACTAGGCTACCTGCCTCCTCTACACTCTAACCACTAGGCTACCTGCCTCCTCTACACTCTAACCACTAGGCTACCTGCCTCCTCTACACTCTAACCACTAGGCTACCTGCCTCCTCTACACTCTAACCACTAGGCTACCTGCCTCCATCACACTCTAACCACTAGGCTACCTGCCTCCTCTACACTCTAACCACTAGGCTACCTTCCGCCCCTAACATGTTAAACTGAAATGTTCTTTCTATGTTCTGCATCTTTCCAAATTCCCCAAAAGCTGGCGAGGATGAACCTCCCTAAGAAGTACGCAGACATTGTCCGTAGCAATGACCTCACCGGCCAGGCGCTGGTCTTCGGTGATCCCGACGACCTCAAACAGCTGCTCCAGATGACCTTCGGGGAGTGGACGACCTTCAGACTCCACTTCCTGGGTATCGGTGGGAGGGCCCAAAGTGGAGCCAAGGCCAAGGCCACGTCCCTAAACCCCAAACAACTGACCAATCAGCAGTCCAAACAACCTCATTTCGGTCCCCACAGCCACGGGTCAACATTAAATCTGTCTTTTTCTTAATGCCGTGGCGAGATAGAGATGCGTGATAAACGGAATGGTCTGTGTATTGATGTGTAGTGCCCATGAGAACCTACCTATCTATTGTGTAATGACAGTGAACTGCATTCCTCTGCCAGCTCCTGTAGAGCTTTCAGTTGCTCAACCCAGGGTAAAGTTCAAAGGAATGGTAACTGGTTAATAGTTACTTAGATTACATTTTCTATTACATTTAGTTACATTTAACTGGTTAATAGTTACTTAGATTACATTTTAGATTACATTTTTTTCCACCACTAGGTGGCGCTGCCATTGGATACATGTCAAAGGGACTTACTGTCAACCAACAAAATAAAATAACACACAGAACAATTTAAAAAGGAAAAAGTATAACAAAAAGGGTCTCTACTCGTATTACAGAGGGGTAAAAGCTTCGTTCGACACCAAGTTTAACTTTGTAGCACCTACAGATGAAATATGGTCTCAAGAGGAGGAGCCTGGGTAAGGCTGAAATGTCCTAAATATACAGACTTCTTTCAATTATTTATCAATTATGCTTTTTAGATACAAATGTCAATAATATGTCAACAATCCTACCAGTGGAGGCTGCTGAGGGGAGGACGGCTCATAATAATGTCTGGAACGGAGCGAATGGAATGGCATCAAACACCTGGAAACCATGGAAACCATGTGTTTGATGTATTTGATACCATTCCGTGGATTCCGCTCCAGTCAATACCACGAGCCTGTCCTCCCCAATTAAAGTGCCACCAACCTCCTGTGAAATCCATCCCCCATTAAATTGAGTGAAAATCCCCAAAGTCATGGTGTTTAATTTTTGTCCTGGTTTCATTGGTAAGATAATGCCCCTCTCCCTACAGGTGTGATTACTACCTCTGAGGGTTTAGAGCTTGAGGTAGTCACCTTATACAAGTACTTGGGAGTGTGGCTAGACGGTACATTGTCGTTCTCTCAGCACATATCAAAGCTGCAGGCTAAAGTTAAATCTAGACCTGGTTTCCTCTATTGTCATCGCTCCTCTTTCACCCCAGCTGCCAAACTAACCCTGATTCATATGACCATCCTGCCCATGCTAGATTATGAAGACGTACTTTATAGATTGGCCATCAGATTTGCCACCAATGTTCCTCATCCTCCACATACAACACCCGTTCTGCCAGTCACATTCTGTTAAAGGTCCCCAAAGCACACACATCCCTGAGTCGCTCCTCTTTTCAGTTCGCTGCAACAAGCGACTGGAACGAGCTGCAACAAACACTCAAACTGGACAGTTTTATCTCCATCTCTTCCTTCATAGACTCAATCATGGACACTCTTACTGACAGTTGTGGCTGCTTTGTGTGATGTATTGTTGTCTCTACCTTCTTGCCCTTTGTGCTGTTGTCTGTGTCCAACAATGTTTGTACCCTGTTTTGTGCTGCTACCATGCTGTGTTGCTACCATGTCATGCTGCTACCATGTTGTGTTGCTACCATGTTGTGTTGCTGCCATGCTGTGTTGTTGTCTCAGGTCTCTCTTTATATAGTGTTGTGTTGTCTCTCTTGTCGTGATGTGTGTTTTGTTCTATATTTTTATTAAATATATCTTTAATCACAGCCCCCGTTCCTGCAGGAGGCCTTTTAGCCTTTTGGTAGGCCGTCATTGTAAGTAAGAATGTGTTCTTAACTGACTTGCCTTGTTAAATAAAGGAACAAATGCATAAATAAATACAGGTGGAATCACTCCAACAGCATTATGAACTTTACTCTGGTTTAAGGTGGAATCACTCCAAGGCCATTATGAACTTTACCCTGGTTTCATGTGGAATCACTCCAAGGCCATTATGAACTTTAACCTGATTTAAGGTGGAATCACTCCAAGGCCATTATGAACTTTACCCTGGTTTCATGTGGAATCACTCCAAGGCATTATGAACTTTACCCTGGTTTCATGTGGAATCACTCCAAGGCATTATGAACTTTACCCTGGTTTCATGTGGAATCACTCCAAGGCATTATGAACTTTACCCTGGTTTCATGTGGAATCACTCCAAGGCATTATGAACTTTACCCTGGTTTCATGTGGAATCACTCCAAGGCCATTATGAACTTTAACCTGATTTAAGGTGGAATCACTCCAAGGCCATTATGAACTTTACCCTGGTTTCATGTGGAATCACTCCAAGGCATTATGAACTTTACCCTGGTTTCATGTGGAATCACTCCAAGGCATTATGAACTTTACCCTGGTTTCATGTGGAATCACTCCAAGGCATTATGAACTTTACCCTGGTTTCATGTGGAATCACTCCAAGGCATTATGAACTTTACCCTGGTTTCATGTGGAATCACTCCAAGGCATTATGAACTTTACCCTGGTTTCATGTGGAATCACTCCAAGGCATTAAAATCAAATCAAATGTTATTTGTCACATACACATGGTTAGCAGATGTTAATGCGAGTGTAGCGAAATGCTTGTGCTTCTAGTTCCGACTAATGCAGTAATCTAACCTAACAGTTTCACAACAACTACCTTATACACACAAGTGTAAAGGAATGAATAAGAATATGTACATAAAGATATATGAATGAGTGATGGTACAGAACGGCATAGGCTAGATGCAGTAGATGGTATTGAGTACAGTATATACATATGAGATGAGTAATGTAGGGTATGTAAACATATAAATGGCATTAGACCAGTATGAGCTTTACCCTGGTTTCATGTGGAATCACTCCAACAGCATTATGAACTTTACCCTGGTTTAAGGTGGAATCACTCCAACAGCATTATGAACTTTACTCTGGTTTAAGGTGGAATCACTCCAAGGCCATTATGAACTTTACCCTGGTTTAAGGTGGAATCACTCCAACAGCATTATGAACTTTACTCTGGTTTAAGGTGGAATCACTCCAAGGCCATTATGAACTTTACCCTGGTTTAAGGTGGAATCACTCCAAGGCCATTATGAACTTTACCCTGGTTTCATGTGGAATCACTCCAAGGCATTATGAACTTTACCCTGGTTTCATGTGGAATCACTCCAAGGCATTATGAACTTTACCCTGGTTTCATGTGGAATCACTCCAAGGCATTATGAGCTTTACCCTGGTTTCATGTGGAATCACTCCAAGGCATTATGAACTTTACCCTGGTTTCATGTGGAATCACTCCAAGGCATTGTGAACTTTACCCTGGTTTCATGTGGAATCACTCCAAGGCATTGTGAACTTTACCCTGGTTTCATGTGGAATCACTCCAAGGCCATTATGAACTTAAACCTGATTTAAGGTGGAATCACTCCAACAGCATTATGAACTTTACCCTGGTTTCATGTGGAATCACTCCAACTATACCACAATGCAGCATGTTTTAGTGAGACAGCCAATGCTAATTCTCTTGCTCGGAGTTCCAAATAGCTCCCTATTCCCTAAAGAATATATTTTGATTTAACACTTGTTTGGTTACTACATGATTTCATATGTGTTATTTCATAGTTTTGATGTCTTCATTATTATTCTACAATGTAGAAAATAGTACAAATAAAGAAAAACCCCTTGAATGAGTAGGTGTGTCCAAACTGTTGACTGGTACTGTTGATCTCTAACACAGGGGTCATGGAAAAGGTCTGTTGAAATGAATACTGTAGTGGTGTGAGAAAGGTAACACAAGCTTCCTCTCTGGTTCCATTCCCCCAATAGTAACTGGGTCATTATTGGATGGTGAATGTCATGCTGTCCCTGGACTGTAGCACCATATTAAAAACATGACAAATACATTTATTGAACTGTTATTTAATAAGAAACCTATGTAAATCCTTTATACTGATAAACATATATTTGTACGGATTGTAGACAATACTGGTGCCTAGATAAATGGGCCTCTTCCAATGGTGATGTGTAGAGATCTAGTGACCGGTTTTGACTAGATAAATAAACATTATTTTGAATGCCATGAATTAAAACAAAAACATTGTATTTTCTGTAAAGATAAATAGATAAACCCCCCACCAAAAAAAAGGTGCATTTTTTATTAGCAGATCAATTAAGTTCGTTGAAGTTATCCAAAAACATGAATCGTCAATGGCTAACATAATAAATCTAGTTTTAAAACACATGAAGTCGTTTCAGAGCCTGTGTTAGTAGTAAAACAAATTGTCCACCCAGGACCAAGTGTATAAAACCCTGATTGAGCAGACACTCCCATCGAGAGCTACCCACAGCTTGTGGATTCATCTTAAGATGGCCAGGCGAGACAACAACACATCAGTCGTATCCCAACCATGTTATACAATACAAAATACCATATATAGTGCACTAGTAAAGTATTCAGACTCCTTGACGTTTTCTACATTTTGTTACGTTTCCCCCCTCACCAATCTCCACACAATACCCCATAATGACATCACAATACCCCATAATGACATCACAATACCCCATAATGACATCACAATACCCCATAATGACAAGACAAAAACATCACATTTACATAAGTATTCAGACCCTTTACTCTGTACTTTTTTGGAGCACCTTTTGGCAGCGATTACAGCCTCGTGTCTTCTTGGGTTTGACGCTACAAGCTTGGCACATCTGTATTTGAGGAGTTTCTCCCATTCTTCTCTGCAGATGCGCTCAAGTTTTGTCAGGTTGGATGGGGAGCATCGCTGCAAAGCTTTTTTTTCAGGTCTCTCCAGAGATGCTCAATCGGGTCCGGGCTTTGGCTGGGCCACTCAAGGACATTCAGAGACTTGTCCCGAAGCCACTACTGCATTGTCTTGGCTGTGTGTTTAGGGTCGTTGTCATGTTGGAAGTTGAACCTTCGCCCCAGTCTGAGGTCCTGAGCGCTCTGGAGCAGGTTTTTATCAAGTATCTCAATGTTCTTTGCTACCCATTCATCTTTCCCTAGATCCTGAGATCCTGATTTCCCAGTCCCTGCCACTGAAAAACATCCCCACAGCATGCTGCTGCCACCACCATGCTTCACCGTAGGGATGATTCCAGGTTTGCTGCAGACGTGACACTTGGCATTCAGGCCAAAGAGCTCAATCTTGGTTTCATCAGACCAGATAATTGTGTTTCTAAATGGTCTGAGAGTCCTTCAGGTGCCTTTTGGCAAACTTCAAGCAGGCTGTTATGTGCCTTTTACTGAGGAGTGGATTCCTTCGGCCACTCTACCATAAAGGCCTGAATGGTGGAGTTCTGTAAATAACTCTGGAGAACTTATTTGTATTGCTTTTAATCTTTTTAATGAATTTATCTTAACACTTTGTTCTAGCTAGCTATTTGTGTAGGTAGCTATCAAGTCAACACAATTTAATAATAATAAATTGGAAAAATGTTGTTTTTGCTTTGTCATTATGGGGTATTGTGATGTCATTATGGGGTATTGTGTGTAGACTGATGAGTAAAAAAACAAACAATTGAATCCATTTTAGAACAAGTCTGTAATGTAACAGGAAGTGGAGGCAGGAAGGGGTCTGAATACTTCCCAATATGCACTTTGTTTATTTATCAACGTTCCTAATATGAAGTACATTGCTTGGCTTTACAACAGGAGTAGCCTACACGGCTGGCATGAAAATTAACTGCGGGAAAAACACGACATATCATTCAAACGTTATTTAGTATATGTAAAAGACAAGATTGACTTCAGAAAATGTCTATTGGTTTGACAATATTGTCACTTGTGAACAATGTGTTATCACTTGTGAATGGTGCCCAGAGTATACAGTCTAAAGCCAGAATCAGCACATGCTTTTTTTTCTCCAAATGATGGTCGCACGCATCATGTAGCATAGCTCATAGCCCTATATGTTTTAATAAGGTTTATATCACACGCATCATGTAGCATAGCTCATAGCCCTCCCTATATGTTTTAATAAGGTTTATATCACACGCATCATGTAGCATAACTCATAGCCCTCCCTATATGTTTTAATAAGGTTTATATCATAACTAAAAATGTCCTAATAACGCCAAACGTAGCCTATAGACTAGGACCCCTGGAACACGTTTAGAGAGCACAGAGCCTATAGACTAGGACCCCTGGAACACGGTTAGAGAGCACAGAGCCTAGTGAAAACGTGTTCTTATAAGCCCAGTCATTGAGCCTACAGAGCCTAGTGAAAACATGTTCTTATAAGCCCAGTCATTGAGCCTAGTGAAAACATGTTCTTATAAGCCAGTCATTGAGCCTACAAAGCCTAGTGAAAACATGTTCTTTAAAGCCAAGTCATTGAGCCTACAGAGCCTAGTGAAAACATGTTCTTATAAGCCCAGTCATTGAGCCTACAGAGCCTAGTGAAAACATGTTCTTATAAGCCCAGTCATTGAGCCTACAGAGCCTAGTGAAAACGTGTTCTTTAAAGCCAAGTCATTGAGCCTACAGAGCCTAGTGAAAACATGTTCTTATAAGCCCAGTCATTGAGCCTACAAAGCCTAGTGAAAACATGTTCTTTAAAGCCCAGTCATTGAGCCTAGTGAAAACATGTTCTTATAAGCCCAGTCATTGAGCCTACAGAGCCTAGTGAAAACGTGTTCTTATAAGCCCAGTCATTGAGCCTACAGAGCCTAGTGAAAACATGTTCTTTAAAGCCCAGTCATTGAGTTGACTGGCCACTATATTAAAGAGGATCCCAGCTGTCTCTAAGACATGAATCCTATTTCCTAACCGGTGTAGCCTATCAGACATACATAGGTGACTTCCAACTTTGAGGAAGCCGATTTTCACCATAAAAATGCACCTTCGTATTAAAGCATTCTATGCATTATTACGTTTGTAGACTTATGTAAAGGTACGGCCTGGGCTATAACAGGTACAGCGAAGTGGTAGGCCACACAAGCTCACAGAACAGGACCACCGAGTGCTGAAGCGTGCAACACTCACCGCCGACTTCCAAACTGTCTCTGGATGCAACTTCAACACAATAACTGTTTGTCGGGAGCTTCATGAAATGGCTTTCCATGACCGAGCAGCCGCACACAAGCCAAAGATCACCATGCGCAGTGCTAAGCGTGAGCTGGTGTGGTGTAAAGCTCGCCGCCATTGGACACCGTGTTCTCTGGAGTGATGAATCAGGCCTAACCATCTGGCAGTCCGACGGACAAATCAGGGTTTGGTAGATGCCAGGAGAACGCTACCTGCCGGAATGCATAGGGCCAACTGACAAGTGTGGTGGAGGAGGAATAATGTTCTGGGGCTGTTTTTCATGGTTTGGGCCCCTTAGTTCCAGTGAAGGGAAATCTTAATGCTGCAGCAGACAATGACATTCTAGACGATTCTGTGTTTCCAACTTTGGGGCCACAGTTTGGGGAGGCCCTTTCCTGTTTCAACATGACAATGTCCCCCGTGCACAAACGAGGTCCATACAGAAATGGTTTGTCGAGATCCGGTGTGGAAGAACTTGACTGATCGTCACAGAGCCCTGAACTCAACCCCATCGAACACCGTTGGGATGAATTGGAACGCAGACTGCGAACCAGGCTTAACCACCTAACATCAATGCCTGACCTCCCTAATGCTCTTGTGGCTGAATGGAAGCAAGTCCCCCCACAGCAATGTTCCAACATCTAGTGGAAAGACTTCCCAGAAGAGTGGAGGCTGTTATAGCAGCAATGTCCCCACATCTAGTGGAAAGCCTTCCCAGAAGAGTGGAGGCTGTTATAGCAGCAATGTCCCCACATCTAGTGGAAAGCCTTCCCAGAAGAGGTGGAGGCTGTTATAACAGCAATGTCCCAACATCTAGTGGAAAGCCTTCCCAGAAGAGTGGAGGCTGTTATAGCAGCAATGTTCCAACATCTAGTGGAAAGCCTTCCCAGAAGAGTGGAGGCTGTTATAGCAGCAAAGGGGCGACCAACTCCATATTAATGTCCATGATTTTGGAATGAGATGCTCAATGAGCACATGTCCACATACTTTTGATCATGTAGTGTACATTTTCCCCGCGATTGTCTTTTGAAAATATTGTGAAATGTCTGGCTTGGCCTCTCTACTTACCAGACAGTCTCAACTCATCGATAATCTGCCCAAATTGAGCACTTTCCTGCCTTTCCTTCCGACTGTAGACAATGCAATTTAAATACAATGCAATTTATATACAATGTCTTTATATTTTAAAGAAGGTTAATGATCCTCTGAGGACAAATCATACTTCAGTAGCCTATTTGGAAGGATTGTCTTTCTTTCTGCATAGACAGGAGTAAGCTAATTAGGCTGTACAATTTTGTCAATTTATTTCAATTCACTTTTAGCTTCCTCTAACCTTATGGACGCGTCGTAACCTTCATTCGCTAATCGACTGGATGCTACGGATGACGGTTTAATTGAAAAATAATTCTACACGTTATATATTAATAGGCTGTATGTAAAGACGAGATGAAATGATGAACAGTCTTGACGGTTGAGAACGTGATCAAGTGCTTGTCAGATTGTGAATGAGAGACTGATGAAGTGTGTGCAGCCTGCCTAAAGAAACAGAGCAGCCTTTTCATCATCATTATAGAGTTGCACCATGCAGCCTTAGAATGTATTCAACATCTAAAACATACGTTCAGATCCCAACTAAAGGTGCAAAAAATAAATCTAAAGTAAGCATATGGGAGGACCTGTTAACACAGAATAGTGCACACTTCCTCTGAAATTCTTTGGGGAATATTTTTTTTAAAATTTCAGCTATGCTCAATTGTGTGCTAAATGAACTAGTGTTGCCCACAGCCATATGGCCAAGCCAGATCAGGACCTAACATACTGTAAGGACAACTCACAGTATGCTATTCTGTTCTTCTGAAATAGACTACATTTTCTTCATATCATGTCTCTTTTAGACCTGTATGAAATAAATAATGGATTTATTGTGAAGGTGTAGGCTATATTACATGGATTTATTGTGAAGGTGTAGGCTATATTACATGGATTTATTGTGAAGGTGTAGGCTATATTACATGGATTTATTGTGAAGGTGTAGGCTATATTACATGGATTTATTGTGAAGGTGTAGGCTATATTACATGGATTTATTAGACTTTTTACAATGTAGATGTTTCAAAAGGTCCACATCAGTGGCTTGTAGGCTATGCATGGAAACCAAGACATGCTAAACATGTTTAGGTTAATTACCGGTCAATTACCATGAGACCGGTAATTATTTATATGACAATCACCGGCTGACACAACGTCATGGCCGCCACAGCTCTAGTAATAAGGCTTCTCTCCTGTGTGTATACTTTTATGGGGTTTTAAGTTGCCCAGTCGAGAGAAACTCGCCCCACAGTCAAGAGCATGTTTAAGGCTTCTCTCTTGTATGTATACGTTCATGTGTTTTTAAGTGTCCCAATCGAGAGAAACTCACACCACAGTGAGAGCAGGTGTAAGGCTTCTCTCCTGTGTGTGTGTTCTCTGATGAACTTTTAGCCCAGTTGATGTTTTAAAACATTTTCTACAGTCAGAGCAGTAATAAGGCTTCTCTCCTGTATGTATTCGTTCATGTGTTTTTAAGTTGCCCAGTTGCGAGAAACTCGCCCCGCAGTCAGAGCAGGAGTAGGGCTTCTCTCCTGTGTGTGTTCTCTGATGAACTTTTAGCTCAGTTGATGTTGTGAAGAATTTCACACAGTCAGAGCAGTAGTAAGGCTTCTCTCCTGTATGTATACTTTCATGAGTTTTTAAGTGGCCCAGTCGAGAGAAACTCACCCCACAGTCAGAGCAGGAGTAAGGCTTCTCTCCTGTGTGTGTTCTCTGATGAACTTTTAGCTCAGTTGATGTTGTGAAGCATTTGCCACAATGAGAGCAGGAGTAAAGCTTCTCTCCTGTATGTATACGTTCATGTGTTTTTAAGGTATCCAATCGGGAGAAATTCTTCCCACAGTCAGAGCAGAAGTAAGGCTTCTCGCCTGTGTGAATACGTTGGTGTTTTTTTAAAGTCCCCAGTTGAGCGAAACTCTCCCCACAGTCAGAGCAGGAGTAAGGCTTCTCTCCTTTATGTATACTTTGGTGTCTTTTTAAATGGCTCAGTCGAGAGAAACTCTTCCCACAGTCAGAGCAGGAGAAAGGCTTCTCTCCAGAGTGCACACTCTGGTGAACTGTCAGAGAATGTGATGTTGTGAATCTCTTCCCATAGTCAGAGGGGGAATACGGATTCTCTCCTGTGTGTATTTGTAGGTGTATTTTTAGTCCTGATAGATATGGGAAAACCTCCTCACAATGTGGGCAGTGGTGAGACCTCTTAGGTCTGTGATCTTCCTGCTGTTGCTCTCTGGATGTGGAGAATGTCTCAACATGGTCCCCTGTGTGAACAACAACAGAAGAACCAGTCAGTTGGTGTGATAAACACATGACATCATATCCTCTTCTGCCTGTACCGGGCGACTACCAGTCAAAAGCTTTACAACACAGGGGCCTCTTTATCATGAGGCAGAAAGAGAGAGAGAGAGAGAGAGAACTAAAATATAACTGTAGAACAATACTAAACCTCTACAATGAATATATATTGTTAATCCGTAGTATAAAACCTTATAAATGTAAGGAGGGAGGGGCCTTTTAACCCCTCCCCTTCTATTAATAATAATTTTGCACGCCCAATCTTTCAGTTTTTGATTTGTTAAAAAAGTTTGAAATATCCAATAAATGTCGTTCCACTTCATGATTGTGTCCCACTTGTTGTTGATTCTTCACAAAAAAATACAGTTTTATATCTTTATGTTTGAAGCCTGAAATGTGGCAAAAGGTCGCAAAGTTCAAGGGGGCCGAATACTTTCGCAAGGCACTGTGTCATCATCCACTCACTATCACAAGGGTTAGTAACTACACAGACTCATTTCCCATCATCCTCCACTCACTATCACAAGGGTTAGTAACTACACAGACTCATATCATATCATCCACGCACTATCACAAGGGTTAGTAACTACACAGACTCATTTCATATCATCCTCCACTCACTATCACAAGGGTTAGTAACTACACAGACTCATATCATATCATCCACTCACTATCACAAGGGTTAGTAACTACACAGACTCATTTCATATCATCCTCCACTCACTATCACAAGGGTTAGTAACTACACAGACTCATTTCATAGAACCTTAAAACACTGGCAGTTTGTCTACTTCACTTCTTCAGTCTAATCTCTGAACACTCCAGACAGCCCAGTGAATAAAACAAATGCTGGCAATACTGGTGTCAAACCATGCAAGTGTCAGTAGCATGAAATAACATCTACCTTCTCATTGAAACAGTTCATCATGAAACAGTTCTACTGCAACTTTTCATACACAGTGGGAAGTTGGAACGATCAACACAAACTTAGATAAAAACCTGCTCTTATAGCAGGGGTCACGTTAACGCAGAATTCTGCAATTGTCACACAGGAAAAAATAAATAAAAACACTGAACAAATGTATTTTCTGTGTTTTGTAAAGGCAGATCTAAAGATGCGTATTGTAATTTCTGCTCAGCATCAGATATGACATCATGTTCTACAGTTACACCATTCTGACTGATGGGGAGCTGCTGTTCTCCATCATTCTATCAGCAGGCAGCACTCTGACTGATGTGGAGCTACTGTTCTCCATCATTCTATCAGCAGACAGCGCTCTGACTGATGTGGAGCTACTGTTCTCCATCATTCTATCAGCAGGCAGCACTCTGACTGATGGGGAGCTACTGTTCTCCATCATTCTATCAGCAGACAGCACTCTGACTGATGGGGAGCTACTGTTCTCCATCATTCTATCAGCAGACAGCACTCTGACTGATGTGGAGCTACTGTTCTCCATCATTCTATCAGCAGACAGCACTCTGACTGATGGGGAGCTACTGTTCTCCATCATTCTATCAGCAGACAGCACTCTGACTGATGGGGAGCTACTCTGGTACTTTTCTTGGTGTAGCCAGACTACTTTTCTCCAGTAAAATGCCAGATTCACTTCAAGCAACACATTAGATCAGGAAATGTAGCTGGCTACATTCTTTCTATGATAAACATTAGAAATATGATGACCATGCATCGTTTTAGCAACAACAAAATATACCTTGCTTTTTCATTGTAAGCTCATTTACTTGTGTGGCTGCTAGCCAATGAGTGTTGCAGTTCTGTTGTCATCGGATGAAAATGAAGCTATTTTCTGCCTAATGTGTTTTCTGTTGAAGGAAATCAAACTATAGTTGCACACCCCTGATCGTTCTATTGAAGCAAGAAACACTTTACTTTCAATATAAAATGCTGTAGATAGAACCTGCTCTTACCATGACTAACAGATCTACCAATCTCCTCTTCCTCTTCTTCATCTTTAATGTTGACATTCAGTTCCAGTGTTTGACTGCAGTCTTCCAGCTTCACTGATGCCATCTCTGGATCCTGCAGAGCAAACTGGGCTCCACTGTCACAATCAGGACCCAGTGACTGTAGGTTTGGACTCAGTGTGGAAGGAGAGAGGCAGGTTGGGTTCATCCTTACTGTTGATGTTACTGGCCTCAGATTAAGGTCTGTAGTAATAAAGACAAACGGACACAAAAGTTATTTTCTTGACAGTTCTGGCACTTTCCTTTATTCTCTAAAAATATATTTGTTCTCGTTCAAATCATCTCATTTCAATAGATCAGGTAGCTAAGCTTCGACAACAAAACATTCACTGATTCACATTAGACAACTGCACACTAGCTGCACATAACCTATTTAACCTAACCCACATAACCTATTTAACCTAACCCACATAACCTATTTAACCTAACCCACATAACCTATTTAACCTAACCCACATAACCTATTTAACCTAACCCACATAACCTATTTAACCTAACCCACATAACCTATTTAACCTAACCCACATAACCTATTTAACCTAACCCACATAACCTATTTAACCTAACCCACATAACCTATTTAACCTAACCCACATAACCTATTTAACCTAACCCACATAACCTATTTAACCTAACCCACATAACCTATAATACATTTCTGAAATTTAATTAAATGCATAAAATGACAACAAACAAAAAAACATTTAGTACAAGTTTGCAGTATGTTTTAGGCAGCACTATGATTGATATTCAGGAAAATAGTACAATCAAATGTATTTATAAGGCCCTTCTTACATCAGCCGATGTCACAAAGTGCTGTACAGAAACCCAGCCTAAAACCCCACAAACAGCAAGCAATGCAGCTGAAGAAGCACAGTGCCTTGGAAAAACTACCTAGAAAGGCCAAAACCTAGGAAGAAACCTAGAGAGGAACCAGGCAATGCAGACGTAGAAGAGCCATAGTCTGTTTTCTACGCCAGAAGTTAATGGTTTTCTGTAGGAGGAATGTATGTGGTGGAGGCAATTAAGTTTGGAATGTACTGAGTGAAGGAAAGGCCATCACATGGTTGCAGTCACTGATAAGGGTGGACAGAGGTGGTTTAGTGAGGAAAGGAGGTAAGGACAGGTCCCATTAAGAGAGAAGGAACAGTTTATTACCCACATCACTTCCTGCCTAAATAGGGATGTCATGTTTAGAGAGGAGGAGGAGACTCCACCCAAATTGAGCTATGTATTAGAGGGTGACCGATTAATCGGAATGGCCGATTCATTAGGGCTGATTTCAAGTTTTCATATCAATCGGTAATCGGCATTTTTTTTGACACCGATCGTGGCCGATTACATTGCACTCCACGAGGAGACTGCGTGGCAGGCTGACCAGTTGTTATGCGAGTGCAGCAAGGAGTCAAGGTAAGGTGCTAGCTAGCATTAAACGTATCTTATAACAAAAACAATCAAATCTTCACATAATCACCAGTTAACTACACATGGTTGATGATATTACTAGTTTATCTAGCTTGTCCTGCGTTGCATATAATCGATACGGTGCCTGTTAATTTATCATTGAATCACAGCCTACTTCGCCAAATGGGTGATTTAACAAGCGCAGTCGCGAAAAAAAGCACTGTCATTTCACCCATGTGTACCTAACCATAAACATCAACTCCTTGAAATCAATACACAATTATATATTTTTTAACCTGCGTATTTAGTTAATATTGCCTGCTAACATGAATTTCTTTTAACTATGAAAATTGTCACTTCTCTTGCGTTCCGTGCAACAGAGTCAGGGTATATGCAACGAGCCTGGCTCGTTGCGAACTGTGTGAAGACTATTTGTTCCTAACAAAGACAGCCGACTTCGCCAAACGGGGGATGATTTAACAAAAACACATTTGCGGAAAAAAAAGCACAATCGTTGGACGACTACCTAACCATAAACATCAATGCCTTTCTTAAAATCAATACACAGAAGTATATATTTTTAAACCTGCATATTTAGCTAAAAGAAATCCAGGTTAGCAGGCAATATTAACCAGGTGAAATTGTGTAATTTCTCTTGCATTCATTGCACGCAGAGTCAGGGTATATGCAACAGTTGGGGCCGCCTGGCTCATTGCAAACTTATTTGCCAGAATTTTAGGTAATTATGACATAACATTGAAGGTTGTGCAATGTAACAGCAATATTTAGACTTACGGATGCCACCCGTTAGATAAAATACGGAACGGTTCCGTATTTCACTGAAAGATTAAACGTTTTGTTTTCGGGAATGATAAGTTTCCAGATTTTACCATATTAATGAGCTAAGGCTCATATTTCTGTGTGTTATTATGTTATAATGAAGTCTACGATTTGATAGAGCAGTCTGACTGAGTGGTGGTAGGCAGCAGCAGGCTCGTAAGCATTCATTCAAACAGCACTTTACTGCGTTTGCCAGCAGCTCTTCGTAATGCTTCAAGTAATTGTGCTGTTTATGACATCAAACCTATCAACTCCCGAGATTAGGCTGGCAATACTAAACTACCTATTAGAACATCCAATAGTCAAAGGTATATGAAATACAAATGGTATAGAGAGAAATAGTCCTATAATTCCTATAGTAACTACAACCTAAAACATCTTATCTGGGAATATTGAAGACTCATGTTAAAAGGAACCAGCTTTCATATGTTCTCATGTTCTGAGCAAGGAACTTAAACGTTAGCTTTCTTACATGGCACATATTGCACTTTTACTTTCTTCTCCAACACTTTGTTTTTGCATTATTTCAACCAAATTGAACATGTTTCATTATTTATTTGAGACTAAATTGATTTTATTGATGTATTATATTAAGTTAAAATAAAAGTGTTCATTGTTCATTCAGTATTGTTGCAATTGTCATTATTACAAATAAATAAATAAATAAATAAATATATATATATATATATATATATATATATATACATACATACATACATACATACACACACACATTTATTTATTTATATATATATATATATATATTTTTTTTTAAACAGCAGATTAATCGGTATCTGCTTTTTTGGTCCTCCAATAACCAGTATCGGCATTGAAAAATCATAATCGGTCGACCTCTAGTGTGTGTGTATATATATATACACATGTAACAGATGTGAAACGGCTAGCTTAGTTAGCGTGGGCGCTAAATAGCGTTTCAATCAGTGACGTCACTTGCTCTGAGACCTTGAAGTAGTAGTTCCCCTTGCTCTGCAAGGGCCGCGGCTTTTGTGGAGCGATGGGTAACGATGCTTCGAGAGGGTGACTGTTGATGTGTGCAGAAGGTCCCTGGTTCGCGCCCGGGTATGGGCGAGGGGACGGTTTAAAATTTATACTGTTACACACACATACATACATACACACAACCACTGGTGGAACAATGTCTGTCTGTTCAGCTGTTCGATCCTTTGGGTGAATTCACTTAGTTTGAACTTTACTAATCGTCCGTGAGTTGTACTCGGTTCATGTTAGAACCTAACACCTGTCACACAACACATTGATCTCCCGTCACTGAAGGAGACATCCCGTACCTAGATTAAATATATTTACCAGCCCTCTGGTTGACCTATTTCCCAGAAACCTTTTTCCAACAGCGAAGGCAAGTCTGCTCCCGGCCCGCCACAGCAGTCGCTAGCGCGCGATGGGACAAGGACATCCCTGCTGGTCAAACCCTCCCCTAAACCGGATGACGCTGGGAAAATTGTGCGCCTCCCCACGAGTCTCCCGGTTGCGGCCGGCTGCGACTGAGCCTGGACTCAAACCCAGAGTCTCTAGTGGCACAACTAGCACTGCCTTAGACCACTGCACCACTCAGGAGGCCCTAAGAGTCTCAGTCTTAAATCGCCTGTAGGTTTTTTGCTCCAACCCTGTTCCTGGAGAGCTACCCTCCTGTAGGTTTTCACTCCAACCCTGTTCCTGGAGAGCTACCCTCCTGTAGGTTTTCACTCCAACCCTGTTCCTGGAGAGCTACCCTCCTGTTGGTTTTCACTCCAACCCTGCTCCTGGAGAGCTACCCTCCTGTAGGTTTTTGTTTTCGCTACAGGACAGTAGCCTTGCAGGAACAGGGTTGGAGACAAAAACCTACAGGACAGTAGCCTTGCAGGAACAGGGTTGGAGTTAAAACCTACAGGACAGTAGCCTTGCAGGAACAGGGTTGGAGTTAAAACCTACAGGACAGTAGCCTTGCAGGAACAGGGTTGGAGTTAAAACCTACAGGACAGTAGCCTTGCAGGAACAGGGTTGGAGTTAAAACCTACAGGACAGTAGCCTTGCAGGAACAGGGTTGGAGTTAAAACCTACAGGACAGTAGCCTTGCAGGAACAGGGTTGGAGTTAAAACCTACAGGACAGTAGCCTTGCAGGAACAGGGTTGGAGTTAAAACCTACAGGACAGTAGCCTTGCAGGAACAGGGTTGGAGAACCCACATTCTCACGTCAAGTTCAGTTTTTCTAAGTGCCAACATTTGAGTGAAAACTGGCTCACGCGTGTTTAGTGGTATATTTTGTATGTATGCAGTTTATCAACGAGGCCCCGGGACTTCGGGGTCATGGCTAGAAGGGATCCAGCTTTTGTCAAATTACAGTCAAAAGGTTGATTTTCTTTGCATTTTCGATAACCCTAACATTTTAGCTAACCCAAACCGAATTATCCTAACCTGCTATGTTAATTATCCTAAACTGCTACTAAAAGTCAAATATGAAGTGAATTTGACAAAAGCTGGATCCCTTCTAGACATCACATTACCGTCTCCCAGAGCGAAGAGGCTTCGGCACTGCCTGCACTTTAGTCTGTTGACCGAGTATGCGACGCCATTTTACCAGCTTGTGAACATTTTACAGAAAACCAATAACGTATAAAAACTAACTCACAAATCTAAAATGAATTGAATCTTTATGAAAATTACATTGTCGAACTGTATATTAATTCAATCAAACCCAAAGTCTAACGTTAGATGTGTTTTTAGCACGTTTTTCACGCATTCGGCTTGACACAAAAATAACACGTCATAACACCTTGACAGGTTTGTTACCTAACATATTATGACACGTTCTTTCGATATTATAAAGTGTAAACGTGCTATTACATACCTGTAGTAATGCATTTGAAACGGACACAAAGGTGGGCATATTGACAGCACAACAGTGAGTCGTCGTTCTTCTTCTTCTTCTTCTTCAGTGGGGTTTAACGGCGGTTGGCATACAATATGTTGCAATACCACCCCCAACTGGACTAGCGTATAAATCCATTATACTTTGTGATGCAAAACGGGACAATGGGAAAGGGGAAAAACACCTTCCAACTAACCGTACACTTATTAAAAACCCACTACTGTGACCCTATCTACTCCTACATCATACTACTGTGACCCTATCTACTCCTGCTCCATGCTACAGTGACCCTATCTACTCCTGCATCATACTACTGTCACCCTATCTACTCCTGCTCCATGCTACTGTGACCCTATCTACTCCTGCATCATACTACTGTCACCCTATCTACTCCTGCTCCATGCTACTGTGACCCTATCTACTCCTGCTCCATGCTACTGTGACCCTATCTACTCCTGCATCATACTACTGTGACCCTATCTACTCCTGCTCCATGCTACTGTGACCCTATCTACTCCTGCTCCATGCTACAGTGACCCTATCTACTCCTAGATCATACTATTGTGACCCTATCTACTCCTGCTCCATGCTACTGTGACCCTATCTACTCCTACATCATACTACTGTGACCCTATCTACTCCTGCTCCATGCTACTGTGACCCTATCTACTCCTGTATCATACTACTGTGACCCTATCTACTCCTGCTCCATGCTACTGTGACCCTATCTACTCCTGCTCCATGCTACAGTGACCCTATCTACTCCAAGATCATACTACTGTGACCCTATCTACTCCTGCTCCATGCTACTGTGACCCTATCTACTCCTGCATCATACTACTGTGACCCTATCTACTCCTGCTCCATGCTACTGTGACCCTATCTACTCCATACTACTGTGACCCTATCTACTCCTGCTCCATGCTACTGTGACCCTATCTACTCCTGCTCCATGCTACTGTGACCCTATCTACTCCTGCATCATACTACTGTGACCCTATCTACTCCTGCTCCATGCTACTGTGACCCTATCTACTCCTGCTCCATGCTACTGTGACCCTATCTACTCCTGCATCATACTACTGTGACCCTATCTACTCCTGCTCCATGCTACTGTGACCCTATCTACTCCTGCTCCATGCTACTGTGACCCTATCTACTTCTGCATCATACTACTGTGACCCTATCTACTCAAGCATCATACTACTGTGACCCTATCTACTCCTAGATCATACTACTGTCACCCTATCTACTCCTGCATCATACTACTGTCACCCTATCTACTCCTGCTCCATGCTACTGTGACCCTATCTACTCCTGCTCCATGCTACTGTGACCCTGTCTACTCCTGCATCACATTCTCTGCCTCTGTCATCCTTACCTGCACCTACAATCACATACCTCTTTCACTCCGTGGGGAGGTGAGTGTAGCAGGGTGTTGTGTTCCCTCCAAGAGGGACATTGCTACTGTGACCCTATCTGCTCCTGCATCATGCCGATGACCTGGGAGAACAGGACACCCCCCTGTAACTCCTCTGATCTCCAGTCTCGTACGTTGAAGTACGTCTCCACTGCTGCCACATCTATTGTCTGTGATTTACACTCCATTTCTGCTGTACAGTTGATAACCATTTTCTATGAACACTAAGTCAACCTTACTGAAACGTATCACTCATTGACCTACAGTATCCCTCTGTACTGGTACAGATCTACTACTCACAGGGCTCCTCTCAGCATCCCTCTGTACTGGTACAGATCTACTACTCACAGGGCTCCTCTCAGAATCCCTCACCCTTGATACATCCTCTACTTTCTTCACTGCCTCGGCATATGACACCTGATGCACTACTCTGTCTCTGGACTAATGCACTAACTTCTTCTCTGGTATAATGAGATTCACACAAACTGTAATGTCCAATTCACATCACATCCCATACTCTGACCACCTCGACCTACTTCTCTTGTACCGGACACTTCTGATCCCCCGCAACATGATCATCCCCTACAGTTGGCACACCACTTTATACACCTGAAACTACACAATCCTCTGTCCCATGCCCTCCTGTCCACTTCCCATCATGGACTGTCAATGGAGACAAAACATTTATTTTATTTTTTTGTAAGGCGCCAAACTGCCGACGTGTTCAGGTCATGTGACTCTCGCACATAAAGTAGACGTAGTGTTTAAGTCGTCACATGTTAGTTTAGATAAACATTCCTGTCCTCTTCACACCCTTATCTATGGCTGTGTTACAAACAAGTAAAACACAGCCTCCATTTACCCTCGCCTTATGCCCTTGGGGGAATCCCCACGGCCATCTTTGGGGGAATCCCCACGGCCATCTTTGGGGGAATCCCCACGGCCATCTTTGGGGGAATCCCCACGGCGATCTTTGGGGGAATCCCCACGGCCATCTTTGCCATCAGTCGAAACCCATTAGCCAATCAAGAGAAGTTGTCAATGTAAGCCCCCTCAGCCCTCGTTTCTGAACGAGTGTGTTCACACCGGGGCCTGTTCACACCGGGGCCTGTTCACACCAGGGCCTGTTCACTCCGGGGGGCCTGAAACCACCCATTATTCAATTCATGATGATTGTACATCCGCTAAGAAAAGTCTCCTAAAACGTAAAACCAACATCAATATGGAGAAAACTAACGGAAATACAGTACATTCGGAAAGTATTCAGACCCCTAGACTTTTCCACGTTCTGATTAAATTAAATAGATGAGCGAAAAAAATAAATCTACACACAATACCCCATAATGACAAAGCAGCAAAAACAGGTTTTTAGATTTTTTTTTTCAAATGTATAAAAAAAAACACATTTCCAGAATTCAGACCTTTTACTCAGTACTTAAGCACCCCTGGCAGCGATTACAGCCTGGAGTCTTCTTGGGTATGACGCTACAAGCTTGGCACACCTGAATTTGGGGAGTTTCTCACATTCTTCTTTGCAGATCCTCTCAAGCTCTGTCAGGCTGGATGAGGAGCGTCGCTGCACAGTTATTCTCAGGTCTCCCCAGAGATGTTCGACCGGGTTCAAGTTCGGGCTCTGGCTAGATAATAGTCACTTTAATAACTCTACCTACATGTACATATTACCTCAATTACCTCGACTAACCGGTGCCACCCGCACATTGACTTTGTACCAGTACCCTCTTTATATAGCCTCACAATTGTTATTTTACTGCTGCTCTTTAATTATTTCTTACTTTTATTTCTTTACGTATTTTTCTTAACTGCATTGTTGGTTAAGAGCTTGTAAGTAAGCATTTGATTTGACTTGATCAAGGACATTCAGAGACTTGTACCGAAGCCACTCCTGCGATATCTTTGCTGTGTGCTTAGGGTCGTTGTCCTGTTGGAAGTTGAACCTTCACCCCAGTCTGAGGTCCTGTGTGCTCTGGAACAGGTTTTCATCAAGGATCTCTCTGTACTTTGCTCTGTTCATCTTTCCATCGACCCTGACTAGCCTCCTTGTCCCTGCCGCTGAAAGACATCCCCAAAGCATGATGCTGCCACCTACATGCTTCATCGTAGGGATGGTGCCAGGTTCCCTCCAGACATGATGCTGCCACCTCCATGCTTCACCGTAGGGATGGTGCCAGGTTTCCTCCAAACATGATGCTGCCACCTCCATGCTTCACCGTAGGGATGGTGTCAGGTTTCCTCTAGACATGATGCTGCCACCTCCATGCTTCACCGTAGGGATGGTGCCAGGTTTCCTCCAGACATGATGCTGCCACCTCCATGCTTCACTGTAGGGATGGTGTCAGGTTTCCTCCAGACATGGAGGAATGCTTGGCATTCAGGCCAAAGAGTTCAATCTCGGTTTCATCAGACCAGAGAATCTTGTTGTCTCATGGTCTGAGAGTCCTTTAGGTGCCTTTTGGCAAACTCCAAGCGGGCTGTCATATACCTTTTACTGAGGAGTGGCTTCCGTCTGGGCACTCTACCATAAAGGCCTGATTGGTGGAGTGCTGCAGAGATGGTTGTCCTTCTGGAAGGTTCTCTCATCTCCACAGAGGAACTCTGGCGCTCTGTCAGTGACCATCAGGTTCTTGGCCACCTCCCTGACCAAGGCCCTTCTGCCCCGATTGCTCAGTTTGGCTGGAAGGCCAGCTCTAGGAAGAGTCTTGGTGGTTCCAAACTTCTTCCATTGAAGAATGATGGAGTCCACTGTGTTCTTGGGGACCTTTAATGCTGCAGAAATGTTTTGGTACCCATCCCCAGATCTGTGCCTTGAATCAATCCTGTCTTGGAGCTCTACAGTAAAATTCCTTCGACCTCATGGCTTGGTTTTTGCTCTAACATGCATTGTCAACTGTGGGACCATATATAGACTGGTGTGTGCCTTTTCAAATCATGTTCAATCAATTTAATGTACCACAGGTGGACTCCAATGAAGTTGTAGAAACAGCTCAAGGATGATCAATGGAAACAGGATGCACCTGAGCTCAATTTCGAATCTCATAGCAAAGGGTCTGAATACTTACATAAATAAGGTATTTCTGTTTTTTTTATATTTAATACATTTGCAAACATTTTCTTAAAAACCTGTTTTCGCTTTGACATTATGAGCTATTCTGTGTAGATTGATAAGGAGTTGTTGTATTTAATCTGTTTTAGAATAAGACTGCAACGTGTGGAAAAAGTAAAGGGGTCTGAATACTTACCGAATGCACTTTAAATTGGGACTGTGGGAGAAATTAGGTACATATATGGATAAATATATTGTCCTATATAATGGCATTTGCCATTCTGGTAAGGTACATTGTCTATTGTATAGGACAGGAAGCCAGAGTGGGGCCATGGGAGAGGGCAACACCTAGGGCAGCTGGACATACAAAGGTCAGAGGTTATCTAAGGAGGGGGTCAGCCAAAGGACCAATTGATGGATTACAGACATCAATCACATCACAGGAGACAAGTCTGTTTGATCTTAGACAACCATATGAAGAGAAGGCGACCAGAACAGCTAGGCACCCTAAAACTAAAGGAGATGAAAGACACCAAAAGGGACACATGGAGTTAATTACAGGGTATGAACACAGGCCACAGGAAAGGGGAATGTATAGTATTTTTAGTATAGCTGAGCATGCTAAAAACAGAAGAGACACATAGTCTGCTGACCCTAGATAACACACAAACAGGAGAACGCATTAAGCTGAGTGAAGGGTCAAAGCAAGGGTCTTGTCACCATTAGGATCTAATGGAAAGCAGATGGGGGCGTTATTGGGCTGAACAAGCAGGAAGCACGGATTGGGATGTAACTTAATTTGCATATGGGAGGGACTTATATGGTAGGTGTATAACTCAGAGCGAGGGCTCTGAAAAAGTGTGTGTGTTCCGCGGACCGCTCCGGCTTATGATACTGTTGTATTAAAAGTCTATATTGATTTTCACAAAGTTCTTGGTTGTGTCATATTTGAACCGATTTGCCACTACATAATTGGCGAGCTTGCCAGGAGAATTAGGGACTGAATAACGTTCTTGGCTGGCAGCGGGATCTTTGGACGATCTGGGCAAACAAGGGTGGCCACCCAGCTAAGGTAAGACAACAGTGAAATGTTTGCGTAGATCGCTTCAGAGATCCTGCCTCAGCAAGAGGAGCGTCAAGTAGGTCTCTCTCTCTCAAATTTCCTAAAAACTATAGAAACGAAATAACTTTTTGAAATTCAATGAATTTGCATGCATGTGTGTAAGCTTGGACATTGTATAATGAATGTGCATGCATGTCTAGTGAGTAAGTAGGTGGGGGCTGTGAACTTCGCTGGTGTAGGGTGTGTTATTCTGGCATGTTGGGGCTGGGATTGGGCACAGGGTTACAGCTACCTGCTTATAAGGTTTGAATAAAATAAGTAGTTATAGAAGTCCTGCGATACCGCTTCAAAATATTTAGCTGAAGGTCTGAATGGGTAGGTTACTTTATTGATAAGTAATCCTGCGATACCGCTTCAAAATATTTAGCTGAAGGACTGAATGGGTAGGCTACTTTATTGATAAGTAGATAGATAAACATTCATGGCTACCGCTTCAAGGAAAAGGTCTGTACGGATGAGTATTTAGAAAATAAATACACATGGCTACCGCTTTGAAATGAAGGTCTGTACGGGTGAATATTTAAAACACAGAAAGAACGCTGGCCTGATTGTGCGACGTTCAACTGAAAAAGGAAATCCTGCGAATATAAAACGCTCCGTCTAGCTAAACGGGGGTTTATAAATCAGTAGGTCGCGCCACGATATTGCTCTAACGTAGAATAAAGATCAATACGGGGTGGATGAATAGGATATGAAGACAAGCTGATCCGATTAGACAGTAGTCTCGTCATGTCGTAAAAATCCTATAGGATAATACCAGTTTATGTAGAGGAAGTGTATTAAACTAGGGGATAAACTATAGGTCGTTTTTAGGTAAAAACGAAGGGTATGCGTGAAAAATCCTATAGGATAATACCAGCTTATGTAGAGGAAGTGAATTAAGTTAGGTAATAAACTGTTTTGTTTTTAGGTAAAGACAAAAGGATTGAATGAATGCTGTAATATAATTATTTGTGATGAATGAGCAGATTAGAAAGAAGAGGAAGAA
This sequence comes from Oncorhynchus clarkii lewisi, assembly GCF_045791955.1. Taxonomy (NCBI): domain Eukaryota; kingdom Metazoa; phylum Chordata; class Actinopteri; order Salmoniformes; family Salmonidae; genus Oncorhynchus; species Oncorhynchus clarkii. Next base: position 2,228,548 of record NC_092164.1, read on the forward strand.
CAGGCTGTGTGTGTCTGTGACCAACTGGGAATGCGCAGGCCTCTCTGACAGTTAACTAAGTGTAATTTGAGAAAGAGAGCGCATTTAACTCTCACTGGGAAGAGGAACGAAATCGATAAATATTGGGCAAGATAAGTTATACATAAGCATAAAACATTGACTGGATAATGAGTTAAAAGACCATTGTAAAAATTACAATAGGTGTTAAAAAGGGGTATTAAACAAGGCATGGATAGTATAAAACGGATGCGAAGTAGGAAGAAATAACTTAAAAATATACAGATAAACTAAAATATACTGGTTAAAATAAATCTAGGCAAAAGTGAGAATTGCATGAAAATAGAAGTCTAGAACACATTAAAAATATCACGAGCCCTGTAAACGAAATAGGAGGCTGCAATTTAAAAATAGCCTCAGGAATTAAACAGTAAAATAGGCTAAGAGAGAATATAGCAAGCGGATAAATAAAGAGATAAGAAAGTGCAGACATTATAAATAAGCTGAATTAGAAGGAAAATTATATGAAATAGGATTTAATACATTGAATAAAGTTAAAGTAATAGTATAAGCAAAGATAAAAACACAGTGATATTTGAGGTGCTGTACTAGAATAAGACATTAAGGCTTCTGTAGTATTCAGTAATACAGTTGTAGACATTATAGAGTAGGTTTTAATAGGAGGTATTAAGTGATGTGACTAATAAATTATTATTTGAGAAAGTAGGGTAGATCTACCTTGGAAAATAGTAAGTAAAGTATATAATGCGATGGGAGAGTTTAGGAAAAATAAATAGTGGCATGGAAACAAATGGACTGTTTCTCCCTGGAATATAGAGATAGCGAAATTTAATAAAGCCATAGAGTCGCTGAAAGAAGCGCACGTTAATTCTACCAATTCGATTTGAATATGAAGGAGCGGTTTGCTACAATGTAGGGCAACATTACCCGGTAAACAGGATAAATAAAATAATGAATTGGAACGATCACATAAAACCATAACAAGAAGCTTAACTTACCAGCGTTTTAATGTTAATTAACATTATATCATCAGAAATACATTACGATGGGGGAAGTGTAAGAAGTTGTAGAGCAGGGCTAACTAGTGTGGGGGAAAATTAGTGTAAGATGACACTGGAATGCGATAGTAGAGAATGCAGAAATACAGGAATTTACACCCGTTTTAAAAGAACAACAACTGATCGTTCTAAGGTTAGTACGAATGAAGTTTTCACCAAGCGGTGTATAGTCTCTGATTAATCAAAAAGTGGTTCATAGAGAGTACAGTTTATGTGATGAAATACGTACTAGATCACGTTTTACCTAACTTATAGTAAGGTACCGATGTAATTTACAAATAGCCCCACTCGGAGTCGTTTTGCATTAAAATGGCGGTTTCAGTGGTGATAAAATGCGTGGAGAAGTTGTTATTAGCGTCAAAATACGGAAAATAAACGTATATGAAAAATCACAAGCGTGGTAAAAATAGTTAGAAGAAAAGCAAATTGTAGAGTATGGGTGTATTCAATTTCTAAGGGTAGGATACAGATGGCCGAGCAGGGGGGAATTGTGCGTTCTGTGTATGGCTGGAGCTTCTGTCGCATGCTCGGGAAATGTAAGGGGATTTTAGTATATGTAATACTGTTGGCTTGCTGATTTAGAGGGTGGCATGGTGAATGTTAACGAAATAAATGTACATTTCTTTTCCAGAAAAAAGGGGTTACATTTTCAATGGGTTTTTCAGTTCGGTTTCAAATTGGGTATGCAGAAGGATGGAAGTGCTTTTGAAAGTGTGGTTAAGATGTCTCTAAAGAAAAAAGAGTGAAAACATTATAATGGTGTCGAATGCCCTGAACTCTAAGAATTTCCCGTGAAGACTGATCAACTTCACTAGAAATTTTTGGAATAGGTGAGATTTAATTATAAAATGATTGAGAAACACCAGTCTCTATTCAAAGTGTACTATCATTTTGAAATTCCATTATTTCCTTGGGAAAAAGATGAAGAGTTGTAATCTTGAATTGACTAGTTATTCAAATAGTTTATTTATATTTAACATGGGGTTATAGGAGAAAATATCAGTTCCCTGGGGTTATGGTCTTTGGGTAAATACAAAATGTGCTTTGTTCATTCTACATATAAAATGGAAATATATGTAAACAAGGGATAACAGTTACTCCAAATAGGGTATTGGAGTGGGGGTTTCTGCAAGGGTTATGTTGATAACTATATAATCTGTAGCTCATTTGAGAGGTTGCCAGTAGAATAAGGGAGTTATCATGGAAATGTAATGTCAGAATGCATTAATGCTTGGGAGAGACTATCATCACAACTAGTGTGTGTAAAACTCAAACCCACCCTACTGGCTGAATAGTGAGGGGTAACTGTGTCTGATGACCTGTGAACTGTATCTGGAATGATATGTGTCTGGGAGAAGGAAGACTAAAGGGGATTGGGGTAATGACCTTTTATTACCAGGCCATTCATGACAGAAAAACAGAGACAAAAGGGCGCATGGTACAATAGATATTACTGGTACTAAAAGTTTTTAGTAAAATGTTAATTATTAAAGGGATGATGAATTGAATTGAGAAGGTCAAATTTGAGTTAAAGTAAGCACTAAGGACTGTTATTTTGAATATTGGGTTGGACAATTAATAAACAACATTTAGTTATGTTTTGAATATAGGACTGTTTAAATTTACTAGGCCTAGGGAAGCTCTGGAAACTAATCCTGAGACAGGTTGATTGACAGAACTTGCAGAATATTAAATTAAAGGTTTTTGTTTCTTTTATTTTACAATATCATTGTAATTGGAGTAATACATTGGAATGACATAAGTAATTTAATAAAAAGTATAGTCTGTTGTGTGATAACACCCAAGGATGAAGAAGACATTACAAATAGTGGTAATTTATAGCAAATATGCAGTTATTATAATTTACTTTACCATTTTTCTTGTTTGGTCAATTTATTTTTGGTTTGAGGAAAATAAGAGTGTATATTTTTCCTGAGGAGGGACTGATATAAATTGACTAAAAATGATTTGAGAATGTTTAAGTATGTATCAAACTATGGAAGGAAATTAGAAGTAGTGACTTATGTGTTATGGGTTAGAAAAACTGTAACTACATTGGGGGCTCATATGAAGGTTATGGTAACAAGGGGGGGGTGTTATTTCTAGAAACAGTGTATATTGATAGACAAGATAATTCACAGAAAAGGAAGGACAGTTGGTCTTGTAAAAATATAGGGACAATTCTAAAAGTAGATAGAACATTACACACACCTAGATTATGGTAAAAGTAATAAGTAGTGGCATTTTGAAGAAGCTTAGGACTTAGTTTTGTTAGGATTGGATATTCTTCCAACTAGAAAACACTTGACTGATTACATGCAATTCTTACAACAGTTGCTGTAGGGACCATAATTTGGCTATCATTATGAATATTTTTGTGGCAGGAGGCCAGGTATTTAAGACAGAATGTTTACATAGGGCTGTTATTTAAAAATTAAGATTTAGTGATCCTGCTATAAGAAGAAAGTCTGTTGTCAGGAAATAACCCATGTGTTAGTGTGTATGTCCCCAGGAAAAAACAGCACATAAGAGGCCAGATGGAAGGGCATAGGCTGAATTCTGGAGACTGAGTGTACATCAAGATACATCGGGCTGGGGATATACTTCTTACAGCACCTGCAGTGGTAAAGATTGTCATGTCTCTCTTTGGTGGGTGCATAAGTCTCACAAGAAGTAAAGTCCAGCTGAATAATGGGTGAGCTTGAAAACACCATGACAGAGGACGTGAAACAAAACAAAAGAGAGAGACTAGATTCTACTGTAGACATACTGGGTTGAGTTTGGGGGTTATTTGTTTTATTTGATAATGTATCATGTGAATAAGGATATATGTTAGGGTAGTTGTACTCTAAACCACATGTTGAAGGCTCAATGTGGAAGCCCATTCCGTGTTGAATTACTTTAAGAAGCAATAATGTTGATTTAAGGTTATGCACATGTTTATCAGTTGAAACAGAGCAGATGGGGAACTAAGTAAAAAATGACATGGTTTGGGAACACCTCTCAGAACCTGCGGCCGAAAGGGGAAGACTGGATGAAAGCACGAGGAAGCCAATTAGGGCCTCCATTTTTGTGGAGTCCAGCAGAAAAGTATCCTGGAGGCATAGAGTCAGGTGAAGAGAGAGTGGGAATTGTCATGGTCTCAGATTTCAGTATTCATTAATACAGTCATGCATAACACATAACATTGTCAATACTGTTATGTTTTGTCCTTTGTTTTCCAAGTCTTATGTTTAGGAAACCAGATGGAGAAGTGTTCTCCAGCTTCAGCTGGAATGTCAGTTTGTGTGATGAGTGATGGAAGTAAGAGAATGTATGGTGTAATCATAGAACAGAGGCCATAAGTCTCTAAGTATGAATGCCCCACAGAAAGAAGGCAGAAATCTGAACCAGGATGAGAGGTTCCACATCTGATGATCCAAGGGGACCAGAAGGATCTCTCCCAGTGATACCAGGAGATCGAGTCTACATTTGAGTGTTCCGAAGGAAGTGGGATCAGCCGAGGAGGGAAGGACCCTACGAGGTGGCAACAGCCACAAACACGGCCGTCCAAGTGAAAGGAAGCAAGACGTGGTATCATCTAAACCACTGTACCCGAGTCCCGACGGAGAGAAGGACACAACCATACAGAGATGAGGACACAGAGGATGCTGATTCACCAGAAGGGACCCCGGAGGGAGCAGGAGCAGCGGAAGCGATCAAAGCGCCGGGGAGGAATCAAGAAAATGGCAGACCAGATACAACGAGTGCATCAGCTAACACACTCAGAAGAACCAACCAGGGAAAAAGAGCCTGAAAAGAAAAGAGACAAACAACCAAAGTTTTCTCCAGTATGGCCAGAAAGCCCAGAAGTGGGAGGGGGTAACATGTCTGCCACTCCTGATGATATACCTGTTGGGGCAGACCTCTTGGACAGAAGCCCTCTACAGTGGGACCCCGAGGTATTGCCTAAAGAATGTGAACATCTCTTCCCTGAAATGGTCACCTTCCAGATGGAAGCACAGTCCGGCCTGAGGAGGGAGCCTCAGGGGAAGACAGAGGAGGAGAGGCCTCACAGGAACAGAAGGAGAGACCCCGCAAAGAGGAGGAAAAGTCCAGCAAGCTGAAGAAAATGGGGATTTCCCCAAAATTGACTTTTCAGCTCTTGAATTGTCTCCTTAACAGACACTTGAAGTTAGAGCCACAGAAGAACAATGATATTGACATAACAGAAGTAACAGTGAACGCTAGAATAGCAACAACAGACTCACGCACAATCAAGATGTAGGGTGGAAACAGGAAGAGAAGAGAGGAACCAGTCAAACAATCTAAAAAGACTGACAAGGTTAGAATCTCTGTTCCACCTCAACATATAACTGAAACAGAAGAAGAGAAGACAAAAGGATCAAACCCTTACCGGAGATTGCATTTGGTGGATGGACATATCATCGAACGAAGAGAGAAGTCATTTGGGACTCAAAAGGATGTGACCTGACGTTAACCAAAGAAGTAGACGAGTGGGTGCTCACCATGAATCAGATTGAACCAGTTGAAGGTGAAGAATTAATAGGTGAAATAATGAGAACAAGATTGGCTGAAGGGAGTAGTTCCTCAGTCATTCAGAATTGGTCTTACGCCAATACCTAAACAGGAAGAGCCTGTGGTAGCTAGAAAGCGTCAGAACCAGGAGGGTTCTTTATTGACATTTTGAACTTTTTGACTAACTCTAATGACCTACCTCAAGATAAGAACATTGCAAAGATGACAGACAGACATACCAGACTCTGAACCACTCAAGGACACCACATGAAAAGAATAGTGAAGAATGAGTGGTACGAATGGGCTAAGTATACAGCAGAAATAAACATAGAATGGACAATTGTATTTTGTGTAGAAAATCACCTTTGTCTGATCTTTTGATAGTACCTGAACCTGCATCATTTGAAGAATGTGTTAAATGTAAAATGTTCAATATTCAGAGAAAATACTACATTCCCTTGTGTGACATAGAATGTAGGATTGCTCGAGGGAGCACTAGAGGCAGAACCATGTTAAACGAGATTGGATTAGGAGACAAGGATTGTGCTGCCTATGACATTAAAACTGAATTAAATGGACCTCAATTAGACAGAAGTATTGCGGATAGTTTCTGGATGTGTGGGAATGACAAACTGTTGAATGTACTGCCAGATGGATGGACGGGTCTTTGTACCTTAGTTAGAGCAATTCAACAGGTAGTCATCATGGGGTGATTTAATAATGGTTATGTTAACTCTAGAGTTAAGAGGGCGTATGAGAAAGACACTGAGGTATACTTTGATGCAATTGGACAGCCTAGAGGGGTACCTCGGGAGTTCAAGGCAAGAGATGAAGTTAAATCTGGATTTGAATCTATATTTTTGTGGATAACACCAAATAAGAATTTAGAGTGGATTAATTACATATACTATAACCAACAGAGATTCATTAACTATATTGACTCGGCTTTAACGGCGTTGGGGGAACAGGTACAGGATACCAGTAAAATGTCTTGCCAAAATAGACAGGCTCTCAATTGGCTTTTTGCAGAGAAGGGTGGAGTTTGTTATGTTCGGGGATGATTGTTGCACCTTTATTCCCAATAACACTGCGCCTAATGGATCCCTTGCAATCGCTATGGCTAAACTTAAAGGGTTAAGAGAAGAGGTTAAGAAAAATGCTGGGGTGGACTCTCATGGTTGGGATTGGTTGGACTTAGCATTGGGGAAATGGGGAGCCATGTTTGCTAGGACGGCCTTTATGCTGGAAGGGGGGTTATTGGCTCTGGGTATTGTATTTTGTTGTGTTTTACCCTGGGTGAAATCACTTGTGATCCAGACAACGGTTAAACAGATGTTTGTAAGTAGAGCTGACACTCCGGTGATAGTTGATCCTGTGCCGGGTAGGCCAGGCCACTATACTGATGAAAATTGACAGTTATGCTGTCATTCCAAATTCATAAGTAAGTCAACTGATGCATATCCACAAAAAGGGTCATTTCCGTAGTAAGTACAAGAGGTGTTATGTAAGGTCTACTTTTGCTCACGGCCTTGTGTTTTAGTATGTTTTGTCAAATGTTTTTATAGGTATATCAATGAATATATCTGGTTTCTTTTAATTAAAAGTTAGTTTTGCCTTCTAAAATGCTAGGTTATATTTAAAAACATGTAGGTAACAGTGGGATATCCCGGTTACAAGTGTCTACGGACCATGTCCTTAATCTTCTAACAGAGGTTGGTATTGATGGTATCACGGTTGTTGGAGAGGTGTCTGAGAGGGAGAATCATGTGGAAAGCTTAAATTTAGAATGATGTGTCAATTTTATTTTGTAACTGCATGGAGGCCTAGTGTTTTCTCATATTCAATTTATTATTTGACTCATTGCTTTATTATATATATTTTTATTTTTCGCGTAGCTGAGAACCTCAGACAAGGTTATGTATTTACATGCTCATGCTTTAACAAAAGATAATGTATTATTTTTTGTTTCTATACCGAACTAGATATTTTACTCTTATGAAATACTAGAGATGTTTGGTGTAGGTGATTAGGAAGTTTTATTTTTTAATAATTTTTTTATTTTTTATTTAAAAATATATTTTTTGATAATCGACTGTTGATATTATGTTCCATATGTCCTTTTTAAGTTTTTGGTGCTTATTAAAGCACCAGAGGGGGGTTATGTGGGAGAAATTAGGTACATATATGGATAAATATATTGTCCTATATAATGGCATTTGCCATTCTGGTAAGGTACATTGTCTATTGTATAGGACAGGAAGCCAGAGTGGGGCCATGGGAGAGGGCAACACCTAGGGCAGCTGGACATACAAAGGTCAGAGGTTATCTAAGGAGGGGGTCAGCCAAAGGACCAATTGATGGATTACAGACATCAATCACATCACAGGAGACAAGTCTGTTTGATCTTAGACAACCATATGAAGAGAAGGCGACCAGAACAGCTAGGCACCCTAAAACTAAAGGAGATGAAAGACACCAAAAGGGACACATGGAGTTAATTACAGGGTATGAACACAGGCCACAGGAAAGGGGAATGTATAGTATTTTTAGTATAGCTGAGCATGCTAAAAACAGAAGAGACACATAGTCTGCTGACCCTAGATAACACACAAACAGGAGAACGCATTAAGCTGAGTGAAGGGTCAAAGCAAGGGTCTTGTCACCATTAGGATCTAATGGAAAGCAGATGGGGGCGTTATTGGGCTGAACAAGCAGGAAGCACGGATTGGGATGTAACTTAATTTGCATATGGGAGGGACTTATATGGTAGGTGTATAACTCAGAGCGAGGGCTCTGAAAAAGTGTGTGTGTTCCGCGGACCGCTCCGGCTTATGATACTGTTGTATTAAAAGTCTATATTGATTTTCACAAAGTTCTTGGTTGTGTCATATTTGAACCGATTTGCCACTACAGGACTTGCGCTACTAAGGCACACGACGGCACAAACACGTTTCGTGAAAGTAATGATGTTTTTGTTTGGTTCTTATGGACAAGATAATATTTTTATTTGTCAAACAGCAGTCAAGCATCGATCACAATGTCACCAGAATAAGACCCTCGATATTTATTGGAAAGGAGTATCAAGATAACCTTGCACTTTCACCAAACTGTGAAGTTAATCTGTAGTAAACTGCATGGTTTCCCGAGCGGTGGTGGGAGGACCACACACCGTATTTATATATATTGTTTTTTAAATTTCACCTTCATTTAACCAGGTAGGCTAGTTGAGAACAAGTTCTCATTTGCAACTGCGACCTGGCCAAGATAAAGCATAGCAGTCTGAACAGACAACAACACAGAGTTGTACACATGGAGTAAACAATAAACAAGTCAACAACACAGAGTTACACATGGAGTAAACAATAAACAATAACAATAAAGTATCATCGGGTGACTCCAAGTTTGCTTCCATATCATGGTTATTATAGCAATATTTGTACATAAATCCGTTTACATCGCCATTTCTCGCATAATACATTTAATCGACTACCTAACTATACGTCTAGAAAGTATAGTACCGGTCAACTTGGAATAATTATGTTGTCATAATCTATTAATCATTGTGTTGTCATTATGTGGTATGACCTATGAATCATTATGTCTAACATAGGTTGTAATATACTTCCTCAGTGATTTGACCCACGCACCGCTCGCTACTGCTACTCATGTGATGCTGGGATACATAATATACCCAGTGAGAGTTTGGTGTATAGCCGGTTCCGTGATGATATTGAGAAAAGCATGGTCATTTATGGCCATGTGTGTGTAATTGAATAATCTGATGATGTGCTGTGTAGCAATTGAGGTAGAATTCAAGTTATCGAATTCCCAGAGTGCCCTGCTAGGGTGAAGTAGTTTGAAGATCTGTGCTGTACAGTAGGTCTCCTACGGGACGGGAAGTAGTTGAAGTAGCAAGGATCTGGGCTGTACAGCAGGTCTCCTACAGGACGGGAAGTAGTTGAAGTAGCAAGGATCTGGGCTGTACAGCAGGTCTCCTACAGGACGGGAAGTAGTTGAAGGACCGAGGATCTGGGCTGTACAGTAGGTCTCCTACAGGACGGGAAGTAGTTGAAGGAGCGAGGATCTGGGCTGTACAGCAGGTCTCCTAAAGGACGGGAAGTAGTTGAAGTAGCAAGGATCTGGGCTGTACAGCAGGTCTCCTACAGGACGGGAAGTAGTTGAAGGAGCGAGGATCTGGGCTGTACAGCTGGTCTCCTACAGGACGGGAAGTAGTTGAAGGAGCGAGGATCTGGGCTGTACAGCAGGTCTCCTAAAGGACGGGAAGTAGTTGAAGTAGCAAGGATCTGGGCTGTACAGCAGGTCTCCTACAGGACGGGAAGTAGTTGAAGGACCGAGGATCTGGGCTGTACAGTAGGTCTCCTACAGGACGGGAAGTAGTTGAAGGACCGAGGATCTGGGCTGTACAGCTGGTCTCCTACAGGACGGGAAGTAGTTGAAGGACCGAGGATCTGGGCTGTACAGCTGGTCTCCTACAGGACGGGAAGTAGTTGAAGGAGCGAGGATCTGGGCTGTACAGCAGGTCTCCTACAGGACGGGAAGTAGTTGAAGGAGCGACGGGAGCTGTGGAAGCTATGGCAGTGGATGCCCCGCAGCCTGTAGAGATTCAGAATGTCGTTCACCAGTTGAGGGATACTGATACACTGATTTGTGACGAAGGTGGATTTTGTGGCATTTATTACGCAGGTGATTAATTGTCCTGCCCAAACGAACAAGACGTTTAAGAAACTGTATATAATTGTATGTGCGGCTGAAAGGTTTTTGTAATTAACTGCCGAAGCATTGCAGGGAATGAAGACATTCCCCACTCTCGGGCCCCTGAGACTGTGTAGGGGTGTGATTTGGACTGTGACAGAAGGAGTGAGAGGGTTTTTTTGATTGATCCATTTTCGTATTTTGTCTGATGTCGTTTTACCCGCTTTTCTGGAATGGACATGACTTTTCCCCCCGCAGTTCACTAACTGTACAGTAGGTGGACACATACACATTACATTTGTGTGAACGAAACAGGAACTTCCGGGCAAGCGCACGCCATTCTTCGGAATAAAGAAAGCGCCAGAACTCTTGATGTTAATATGATACCTTTTGTCTCTGTTTTAAATGTATGGCTACAGGTATGTAATAGCGTGTTCAAACGTTGGAAAGAACATGTCATTAAATTCTAGCTAACAAATCGGTATCATCACGTTTGGTAAAGGTTTTAATTGTATGTGTTGTTTTTCTGTCAAACCGAGTGAGTGAAGAACGTGATAAAACTATTTTACAAGTCACATAAGTTAGCTAGATACTTTGGCTTTGTCTGAGTGAATGTACGATATCTCGTCAAGATAACTAAATAAACCACATTTCTTTGAGATTTCTGAGTTCGTTTGACGTGTTATTGGTTTTGTATCGGCGTCAACGGACTTCAGTGCAAGCAGTGCGGGTGCATGAGAGAGGGAGACAATTTCACTGTTGCACTACTGTGTGTGTGTGTGTGTGTGTGTGTGTGTGTTGGAGTGTCAGTGTAGAATATGCGAGTGTCCATATAGCCAGTGCAAACATAAGTAATTAACGGGGTCAATACAAGTTGTCTGGGTGGCCATTTGATTAACTGTTCAGCAGTCTGATGTCTTGGGAGTTGAAGCTGTTCAGGAGCCTTTTGGTCCCAGACTTGACTTGGCGCTGAATGTATCAGTTGTCTACATGTGTACTAATATTCAGACACATTCAGTTGTATTTATCTTTAGCTATAAATGTTACTATGGTGTGAACGGGAAATAATAATTTGTTTCTGAGTGAAATAATACAGTGAAGACAAGGTTATTCAGGAAAATAGTACATAGTGCTGCCTAAAACGTGTATTAACGTTGTGTAATTTAAAGTGTGCACTTTGTCTAATGGGAAATTATTTAATGTTCTGTCAATGCTTAGCTACCTGATCTATTGAAATGACATAATTAATAGAGAATAAAGAAAGCGCCAGAACTGTGAAGACAATAACTTTTGTATGTTTCTCTTTATTACTACAGGCCGACTCCGATCAAGTCTGAGGCCGGTAACATCAACAGTGAGGACAAACCCAACCTGCCTCTCTCCTTCCACACTGAGTCCAAACCTACAGTCACTGGGTCCTGATTGTGACAGTGGAGCCCAGTTTGCACTGCAGGATCCAGAGATGGCATCAGTGAAGCTGGAAGACTGCAGTCAAACACTGGAGCTGAATGTCAACATTAAAGATGAAGAAGAGGAAGAGAAGATTAGGACAACTGTTAGTCATGGTAAGAGCTGGTTCTATCTTTCTAAATTAGAGGTCAACCGATTATGATTTTTCAACGCTGATACCGATTATTGGACAACCAAAAAAGCCGATACCGATTAATCGGCCAATTTTATTTATTTATTTGTAATAATGACAATTACAACAATACTGAATGAACATTTATTTTAACTTAAAATAATCAATAAAACTCATCAATAAAAACTATTTAGCCTCAAATAATGAAACATGTTCAATTTGGTTGAAATAATGCAAAAACAAAGTGTTGGAGAAGAAAGTAAAAGTGCAATATGTGCCATGTAAAAAAGCTAACGTTTAAGTTCCTTGCTCAGAACATATGAAAGCTGGTGGTTCCTTTTAACATGAGTCTTCAATATTCCCAGGTAAGAAGTTTTAGGTTGTAGTTATTATAGGAATTATAGGACTACACAATACCATCTGTATTTCATTTAGCTTTGACTATTGTATGTACTTATAGTATTGCCAGTGTAACAGTATAGCTTCCGTCCCTCTCCTCGCTCCTACCTGGGCTCGAACCAGGAACACAACGACAACAGCCACACTCGAAGTATCGTTACCCATCGCCCCACAAAAGCCGCGGTCCTTGCAGAGCAAGGGGAACAACTACTCCAAGTCTCAGGGCGAGCTGCTGGCAAAACGCACGACAGTGCTGTTTTAATGAATGCGTACGAGCCTGCTGCTGCCTACCATCGCTCAGTCAGACTGCTCTATCAAACATAAAATCATAGACTTAATTATAACATAATTACACACAGAAATATGAGCCTTTGGTCATTAATATGGTCGAATCTGGAAAATATCATTTCGAAAACAAAACGTTTATTCTTTTCAGTGAAATACGGAACCGTTCCGTATTTTATCTAACAGGTGGCATCCATCAGTCTAAATATTGCTGCTACATTGTACAACCTTCAATGTTATGTCATAATTATGTATATTCTGGCAAAATAATTACGGTCTTTGGTAGGAATAAATAATCTTCACACAGTTCGCAACGAGCCGGGCGGCCCAAACTGCTGCATATGCCCTGACTGCACGGAACGCAAGAGAAGTGACACAATTTCCATAGTTATAAGAAATTCATGTTAGCAGGCAATATTAACTAAATATGCAGGTTTAAAAATATATACTTGTGTATTGATTTTAAAGAAATGCATTGATATTCATGGGTAGGTTTGGTGCAACGACAGTGCTAAATCATCACCCGTTTGGCGAAGTAGGCTGTGATTCGATGAGAAATTAATGGGCACCGCATCGATTATATGCAACGCAGGACACACTAGATAAACTAGTAATATCATCAACCATGTGTACTTAACTAGTAATTTTGTGAAGATTTGATTGTTTTTTATAAGTTTAATGCTAGCTAGCATCTTACCTTGGCTTCTTGCTGCCCTCGCGTAACAGGTAGTCAGCCTGCAGGCTCCTCGTGGAGTGCAATATAAGGCAGGTGGTTAGAGCGTTGGACTAGTAACCGGAAGGTTGCAAAAACGAATCCCGGTGTTGACAAGGTAAACATCTGTTGTTCTGCCCCTGAACAGGTAGTTAACCCACTGTTCCTAGACCATCATTGAAAATAAGAACGTGTTCTTAACTGACTTGCCTGGTTGACATCGGCTCTGGATTTTTAACAGTATAACTTTAGTCCGTCCCCTCGCCCCGACCCGGGCGCGAGCCAGGGACCCTTCTGCACACGTCAACAGTCACCCTCGAAGCATCGTTACCCATCGCTCCACAAAAGCCGTGTCGTGGAGGATCGTTTCAAAATATAACACTTACAAGAACTTGTGAATTCAATATAGGCTTTTAATACAAACATATCAGAAGCCTAGATGGTCCGCGGAACACACACCTTCCCAGAGCACTGGCTCTGTCTTTATACACACACAGTATATGAGTCCATTCCATATGTTAATGGAGTTACTTCCCTCAGGTCATCGGCCACCATTATCTTTCAGTCCAGGCTTCCTCCATGTCCATGCCTAATAACGCCACCTCCTCTTCGTGCTCGCCTGTATCCGCTCTTGATTAGATTACAATGGTGGCAGGACCTTCTCGTGTCCTAAAATTAATATGTCTATCTTACCCTAAGCACTTATGGCCTTTAACCTAAGCACTTATGTTTGTTCCTCTCTATCTAATCTTTATAATGATGTCCTGCTCCTTCCATAATAGATAATGTATTTAAGGGTCACCTCCTCCTCTTTGCCCTAAGCCCTTATGCACAGTAAAGCACGTATGGCTTCGGCCATTACACTTATTTCTGTTTAATCTTTGGTTTCCTGTCCGCTTTCTGTTTGTGGTCTAATGTATACCTATCTTTGCTCAATAGTGTCATATCTGTCTCTATATGTAACAATAACTACAACAGCCACAGCCCTTGCAGAGCAAGGGGAACCACTACTTCAAGGTCTCAGGGTAAGTGACGTCACCGATTGAAACGCTATTCGTGCGCACCACCTCTAAAGCGCTAGCCGTTTCACATCGGCTACCCCCCTTTTGAACTCCTCCTTTTCCGCAGCAACCAGTTGACATCTGGACGGCTCTGACTTAGAATACGTGGACAACTACAAATACCTAGGTGTCTGGTTAGACTGTAAACTCTCCTTCCAGACCCACATCAAACATCTCCAATCCAAAGTTAAATCTAGAATTGGCTTCCTATTTCGCAACAAAGCATCCTTCACTCATGCTGCCAAACATACCCTCGTAAAACTGACTATCCTACTGATCCTTGACTTCGGCGATGTCATTTACAAAATAGCCTCCAACACTCTACTCAACAAATTGGATGCAGTCTATCACAGTGCAATCCATTTTGTCACCAAAGCCCCATATACTACCCACCATTGCGACCTGTACGCTCTCGTTGGCTGGCCCTCACTTCATACTCATCGCCAAACCCATTGGCTCCATGTCATCTACAAGACCCTGCTAGGTAAAGTTCCCCCTTATCTCAGCTCGCTGGTCACCATAGCATCACCCACCTGTAGCACGCGCTCCAGCAGGTATATCTCTCTGGTCACCCACAAAACCAATTCTTTCTTTGGCCGCCTCTCCTTCCAGTTCTCTGCTGCCAATGACTGGAACAAACTACAAAAATCTCTGAAACTGGAAACACTTATCTCCCTCACTAGCTTTAAGCACCAACTGTCAGAGCAGCTCACAGATTACTGCACCTGTACATAGCCCACCTATAATTTAGCCCAAACAACTACCTCTTTCCCTACTGTATTAATTTTATTTATTTATTTAATTTATTTTGCTCCTTTGCACCCCATTATTTTTATTTCTACTTTGCACATTCTTCCACTGCAAATCTACCATTCCAGTGTTTTACTTGCTATATTGTATTTACCTTGCCACCATGGCCTTTTTTTGCCTTTACCTCCCTTTTCTCACCTCATTTGCTCACATCGTATATAGACTTGTTTATACTGTATTATTGACTGTATGTTTGTTTTACTCCATGTGTAACTCTGTGTCGTTGTATGTGTCGAACTGCTTTGCTTTATCTTGGCCAGGTCGCAATTGTAAATGAGAACTTGTTCTCAACTTACCTACCTGGTTAAATAAAGGTAAAAAAAAAAATTGTTGTCTGAATGTTATGAAAACTTGAAATCGGCCCTAAATAATCGGCCCTAATTAATCGGCCATTCTGATTAATCGGTCAACCTCTAAATTAGACCTCTATAAGTTATGACCAGTCTATTGCTAGGTTGAATTCTGTCATTCCGACATCACACATCCCTGAACAGCGAAGCAACATTTTTAAAAACTTGTAACGCCTGCCTTTGCCCACACATTGTCTCAAGAACGTTGAACATGTTTAATACCCTCCATCACCAAGTTAGGCATTCCTCATTTCAAAATAGGCCATGGCATCATCACTGTCAATATTGAATGATAATTCTTCACGTTTTACCAGTGAAATGACCAAGCTGCGTCTGCATGCCAATCGTTTGATCTCAATCAATTTCATGGGAATATGCATTTAAATCTTCTTGAATTACTGTTTAGTTAGAAAATTAGAGCAGATGGTGTTAAATTATATAGACTTCCTGTATTTTGTTTTAATCAAAGCACATTCTGCCTAATGGCGCGCTGTTGCGTTTGGGACGATTCTGCAAACCATCCTAAAATCTCCTAAGAAAATCGGTGTTGTTTTTGTTGTAACAGTAATGTTATGCTATAATATTTGGTGATGTGGACTGCTAATTAATCATTAGGTGATCGTCCAAGACATTGATCTAACTTTACTAAACAAACACCATTGTGGCGGCTCATCACTCTTGCAGCACTACACCCCTGCAGTCTGCTGCACTGAACTAGTGATTGATGCTCACCTATCAATTCGTACTCTTTTGTCTCGTTCAACATTTGGTGACACAGAAACTAGAGAACATGTTTGGCTGTTTTTTATATATATAACAATGACATCAGTCAATTGAAATTAATTAGGCCCTAACCTGTAGATTTCAGATGACTGGGCAGGGGTGCAGCCATGGGTGGGCCTTGGAAGGCATAGGCCCACCCACTTGGCAGCCAGACCCACCTCAGGTCCTGGGCTGACGTTGTTACACTTGGTCTTCAATTGTGAGGCCGGTTGGATGTACTGCCAAATACTCTAATAGGACATTGGAGGCAGCTTATGGTAGAGAAATTAACATTAAATTCTCTGGAAAAAAACTGTACCTTTTTAAAGTGTCCTTTTATTGTTCCCAGCACAAGGTGCAACTGTGTAATGATTATGCCGTTTAATCAGCTTCTTGATATGCCACACCTGTCAGGTGGATGGATTATCTTGGTAAAGGGGAAAATGCTCACTAACAGGGATGTAAACATATTTGTGCACACAATTTTAGAGAAATAAGGTTTTTATGCGTGTTAGAAAATTTCAGAGATTTTATTTCAGCTCATGAAACATGGGACCAACACTTTACATGTTATATTTATATATGTTTTTCAGTTAGCCATTACTGTTCTCTCCATGGTCGGCTGGAATTTACCCTGAAAAGGATTTGAGAAATATGATTGGTTGAGGATAGGCCTACGTCTCGTTATGCGCTGCACAGAATGACTATTGTAGCTGGAAACAGATAGATATGGAATATCTACATAGGTGTACAGAGGCCCATTATCAGCAACCATCACTCCTGTGATCCAATGGCATGTTGTGTTAGCTAATCCAAGTTTATGATTTTAAAAGGCTAATTAATCATTACAAAACCCTTTTGCAATTATGCTAGCAAAGCTGAAAACTGTGGTGCTGATTAAAGAAGCAATAAAATGGTCCTTCTTTAGACTAGTTGAGTATCTGGGTCATTTGTCTGTTCGATTACAGGCTCAACATGGCCAGAAACAAAGACCTTTCTTCTGAAACTCGTATTCTTGTTCTGAGAAATGGAGGCTCTTCCAGGTGAGAAATTGCCAAGAAACTGAAGATCTTGTACAACGCTGTGTACTACTCCCTTCACAGAACAGCACAAACTGGCTCTAACCAGAATAGAAAGAGGAGTGGGAGGCCCCGATGCACAACTGGGCAAGAGGACAAGTATTTTAGAGTGTCTAGTTTGAGAAACAGACGTCTCACAAGTCCTCAACTGGCAGCTTCATTAAATAGTACACGCAAAACACCAGTCTCAAAGTCAACAGTGAAGAGACGACTCCGGGATGCTGGCCTTCGAGACACTATTCTGGTTAGAGCCAGTTTGCGCTGTTCTGTGAAGGGAGTAGAACACAGCGTTGTACGAGATCTTCAGCCGTTTCCAGCTACAATAGTCATTTACAACATTAACAATGTCAACACTGTATTTTTGATCAATTTGACATTTATGTGAATGGACAAAAATTGTGCTTTTCTTTCAAAATCATGGACATTTGTAAGTGACCCCAAACTTTATAATTTATTCATTTATTTCACCACTAATGGTAGTGTATTTATATTTTTTAACCGTTATTTAACTTTCTTAGCATACCTGTTATTGTCCCGGAATTTTGGATGACTGACGTGCCCAAAGTAAACTGCCTGTAAACTGCCCAGGAGCTAGGATATCAATATACTTGATAGCATTGGATAGAAAACACTGTCTGTGAGTATAACAGAACTGATATGTCAGGCAAAAACCTGAGGAAATTTTTTATTTGAGGTCACCGTTTTTTTCAATGCTTGCCTATGGGATATGCAAATCGATAGGACCTAGATTGCAGTTCCTATGGCTTCCACTAGATGTCAACAGTCTTTAGAAAGAGTTTCAGGCTTGTTTTTGGAAAAATGAACAAGTATTTGTAGTTTTTCCAAGGTGTCCCCCATTAGAAAAGTAGTCATGTTGTGCGCATCAACGAGAGTGCGCTCTTCATTATTTGTCTTCGCTATTAAACACACTATTCTCCATCTTAAATATTATTGTTTATTTAGATATTAGAATACCTGAGGATTAATTAGAAACATCGTTTGACTTGTTTGGACAAACTTTACCGGTAACTTTTTGGATTAGTTTATGTGCATGTTGAACGAGTGACCTACTGAATCAAGCGCGCCATCTAAACTGATATTTTTGGGATATAATGAAAGACTTTATTGAACAAAACAACCATTCATTGTGTAGCTGGGACCCTTGGGATTGCAATCAGAGGAAGATCTTCAAAGGTAAGTGATTTTTTTAAAATGCTGTCTGTGATTTTGTGACGCCTGTGATGCCTGTGCTGGTTGAAAAAGTATTTTGACGTGGGGAGCTGTCCTCAGATAATCGCATAGTATGCTTTCTCCATAAAGCCTTTTTGAAATCTGACAACGCAGTTGGATTAACAAGAAGCATTTAAATGATGTAAGATACTTGTATTTTCATGAATGTTTAACATTACGATTTTTGTATTTTGAATTTCGCGCTCTGCAATTTCACCAGATGTTGTCGTAGGTGTCCTGCTAGCGTTTGGACATGCACCCAAACAGGTTAACTAGGCAAGTCAGTTAGGAACAAATTCTTATTTTCAATGATGGCCTAAGAACAGTGGGTTAACTGCCTTATTCAGGGGAAGAACGACAGATTTTTACCTCGTCAGCTCAGGGATTCGATCTTGCAACATTTCGGTTGCTCTAACCACTAGGCTACAAGTCACCCGGTATGGCCAGAAGAGGACTGGTCACCGCTCTGAGCCTGGTTCCTCTCTCGGTTTCTTCCTTGGTTCCTACTTTCTAGGGAGTTGTTTGTGGCCACAGTGCTTCTACATCTGCATTGCTTGCTCTTTGGGGATTTTAGGCTGGGTTTCTGTTAAGCACTTTGTGACAACTACTGATATAAAAAGGGCTTCATAAAATACATTTGATTGACATGTATATCACACCAACTGACTGGTTCTTCTGATGTTGTTCACACAGGAGACCATGTTGAGACATTCTCTACATCCAGGGAGCAACAGCAGGAAGATCAGAGAGCTAAGAGGTCTCATCTCTGCCCACATTGTGAAGAGATTTTCCCATTTCTATCAAAGCTAAAAATACACCTAAAAACACACACAGGAGAGAAGCCTTACTCCTGCTCTGACTGTGGAAAATGCTTCAAAACATCAAGGGTGCTAAAACGTCATCAGAGAACACACACAGGAGAGAAGCCATACTCCTGCTCTGACTGTGGAAAAAGTTTTAAATCATCAAATGAGCTAAAAGCTCATCAGAGAACACACACAGGAGAGAAGCCTTACGTCTGCTCTAACTGTGGAACTAGTTTCTCTCAACTTTCCCACTTAAAATCACATGAACGTATACATACAGGAGAGAAGCCTTACGTCTGCTCTGACTGTGGGGTGAGTTTCTCTCGTCTGGGCACCTTAAAAACACACCAACGTATACACACAGGAGAGAAGCCTTACTCCTGCACTGACTGTGGAAAATACTTCACAACGTCAACTGATCTAAAAGTTCATCAGAGAACACACACAGGAGAGAAGCCTTATTCTTGCTCTGACTGTGGAAAATGTTTTAAAACATCAAAAGAGGTCAAAGTTCATCAGAGAACACACACAGGAGAGAAGCCTTACTCCTGCTCTGACTGTGGAAAATGCTTCACAACATCAACTGATCTAAAATTTCATCAGAAAACACACACAGGAGAGAAGCCTTACTCCTGCTCTGACTGTGGAAAAGGTTTTAAAACATCAAATAAGCTTAAAGTTCACCAGAGAACACACACAGGAGAGAAGCCTTATGTCTGCTCTGACTGTGGAACTAGTTTCTCGCAACTTTCCAACTTAAAATCACATGAACGTATACATACAGGGGAGAAGCCATACTCCTGCTCTGACTGTGGAAAATGCTTCAAAACATCAACTGTGCTAACAGTTCATCAGAGAACAGACACAGGAGGGAAGCCTTATTCCTGCTCTGACTGTGGAAAAAGTTTTAAAACATCAAATAAGCTCAAAGTTCATCAGAGAACACACACAGGAGAGAAGCCTTACGTCTGCTCTGACTGTGGAACTAGTTTCTCGCAACTTTCCAACTTAAAATCACATGAACGTAAACATACAGGGGAGAAGCCATACTCCTGCTCTGACTGTGGAAAATGCTTCAAAACATCAACTTTGCTAACAGTTCATCAGATTACACACACAGGAGAGAAGCCTTATTACTGCTCTGACTGTGTAAATGCTTCACAACATCAACTAAGCTAAAAGTTCATCGGGGAACACGTACAGGAGAGAAGCCTTACTCCTGTTCTGACTGTGGGGTGAGATTCTCTCGACTGGATACCTTAAACACACACCAACATATACATAAAGGAGAGAAGCCATACTCCTGCTCTGTTTGTGTAAAATGCTTCAAAACAGCAACCGAACTAATAGTTCATCAGAGAACACACGCATGAGAGAAGCCTGCTTACGTCTGCTCTGACTTTTGGGTGAGTTTCTCTCACCATAGCAACTTAACACACCAATGTAGTCACACAGGAGAGAAGTCTTACTCCTGCTCTGTGGAAGGGTGGGCGTTTAACTCAAACTTCTAGCCAAAGGCTGCTGTGTTTAGAATCTCATCAAGGAGGACTGTAGCATTTTAGCTAATCAGCAACTTTGTAACTACTTACTACTTTATAGCTATTACTTAGCATGTTAGCTTAGCATGCAACTTTGCAACTACTTACTACTTTTTAGCTATTACTTAGTATGTTAGCATATCATACATATTACAAGTTCGTAACATATTGTATGAATAGCAATGCGTAAAATAACGTAAGAATTGTAATTCGTAACATACGATACTTCCTAGAAATCGTATTATACTGAACAATTTAAACACAACAATTTCAAAGATTTATAGTTTGTATAAGGAAATCAGTCATTTTAAATAAGAGGCCATAATCTATGGATTTCACATGACTGGGCAGGGGCTCCGCCATGGGTGGGACTTGGGAGGGCATAGGCCCACTTGGGAGCCAGGCCCATTCAATCGGCATGAGTTTTTCCCCACAAAAGGTCTTGATTACAGACAGAAATACTACTCAGCCCCCTCCCAGACAATCCTGCAGGTGAAGAGGTCCTGGGCTGCTGTGGTTACATGTGATCTGCAGTTGTGAGGCCGGTTGGATGTACTGCCAAATTCTCTAAAAGGACGTTAGAGGTGGCTTATGGTAGAGATATACATATTGAATTCTCTCCTGCAGTCATCATGCAATTGCACATTCCCTGAACTTGAGATATGTGACATTGTGTTGTGTGGCCTTGTATTGTCCCCCAGCACAAGGTGCACTTGTGTAATGATAATGCTGTTTTATCAGCATCTTGATATGCCACACCTGTCAGGTTGATGGAATATCTTGACAAAGGCTGAAATGCTCACGAACAGGGATAGTAACTAAGTTGTGCACAACATTTGAGATAAAATTAGCTTTTTCTGCACATGGAACATTGCTGGAATGTTTTATTTCAGCTCATGAAACCAACACTTTACATGTTTAGTTTATATTTTAGTTCAGTTTATATTGGTATTGTAATGTAACCTAACATACTAAATGTAGTGTCACGGCTGTTTTTGTAATACATAATACGTTTTGCTCTGAGACCAAGTTGTCCCTCTGCATTATTCTGTGGGATTGAGCTAGTAGACACTTCTTTAAAAAACATTTTTTGAACCTTTATTTAACTAGCCAAGTCTGTTAAGAACTAATTCTTATTTACAATGATGGCCTAGGAACAGTGGGTTAAATGCCTTGTTCAGAGGCAGAACAACAGAGTTTTACCTTGTCAGCTCGGGGACCTTTTGGTTACTGGCCCAACGCTCCAACCACGAGGCTACCTTCCGCCCCTAACATGTATCAGATTGAGATGGTGTGATGATCACTTTTCACCATTAGTTTGGCAGGATTATTTTACAACTTTATTTAATGATACACAGTTTATGAAATGAATCCATGTGTTTATTAATTGTCTTTCAAACTAGATGAGTTATTTTAGTTACTGATCATGAATGTGTTTGGATAACTGCATTGAAGCAAACTTTATTGATCTGCCAATGAAAAATAAAGTTACATGAATATGTACTGGTCAACCTCTTCTTCTCTTTAGTATTCAGTTCTTCATATTAGATCTGACAGTATGAATGGTTCTTATGGTTGTATTCAGTTCTTCATATTAGATCTGACAGTATGAATGGTTCTTATTGGCTGAGTGCCTGGAGTGTTTTTGTATGACTACAGTCAGGAGTTCTCTCTGACCCTGTGATGTCACCACCACATTAAGTACATTCATCTTAAGATAGCCAGGTGAGACAACCACATATCACAGTAAACACATTTCTCCTCAATTGGTCAGTGTCACATTATTATTATTATTATTATTATTTGTATTATTATTATTTGTATTTTGTGGGGGGGGGGGGGTACTCTTTAAAGACGTAGGGTTTCAGACCATTTCGGGCAGATGGGCAGGTACTCTGCTGTCCTAGCATCAGAAGGAAGCTGGTGCCACCATTGGGGTGCCAGGACAGAGAAGTTCTTTGTCTGGGCTGAGAGGGAGCTTGACCTCCTGTAGCAGTGGGACGGCTTTGAGTCCAGAGGTGGCAGACCTGAGTGCTCGGGTTTGAGCCTGAAGGTAGAGCTGTGGCAGTTCCTCTTGCTGCACCGTAAGTAAACACCATTGTCTTGTAGTGGATGTGAGCTTCGGCTGGACGCCAGTGGAATGTACGGAGGAGCAGGGTGACATGGTGGAACTTGGGAAGGTTAAACACCCAGACGGACTGCAGTGTTCTAGATAAGTTCAATGGCGACCCATCATTCAGGACAGGTGAGCCACCTGTTTTGAGCCCCACAGTTATAGCGATAAAGTGTGAAAAAAATGATCTGTTTGCAACCAATGTAAAAAAACATTTATAATTGAGTTATTAATAAATCCACAAACAAAAATGGTCTCTTGTTTTCTTGAGTAAGGCTGTGATTGGCTCAGTGTTCTGTCTTTCATGGGGACAATACGTCACTGCCAAGTCTTAGGGTAGCACTTGAAAATTCAAGCCCCTTCGGTGCTGCGATAGAGTTACATTAGAAGATCCCATCCAAGAAGTCTCACGCTCATTCTCCAAAATGCAGGTCTTCAGCCTTCTGTGGAAGTGGGGCAAGCCCACAGAAAATACGGAGCTTTGCGCCGTGATTGGCTCAGTGTTCTGTCATTCATGGGGACAATACGTCACTGCCAAGTCTTAGGGTAGAACTTGAAAATTCAAGCCCCTTGGGTGCTGCGAGAGAGTTACATTTGAAGTGCCCATCCAAGAAGGCTCAAGGTCATTGTCCACAGATAAAATAACATCAAATCATGTGATATCTACAGTCGCTATGATTTGACTGATCGTGTCAACATCATATTTTCAACATCTGAGCTAGCAGTCATCATCATGAATCAAGTTGACAATCTACTGGCAAATCCTTTTTAATCTTTGTCATATGAAGAAAAATAATGAGAAATTATAGATAAAACGGTGCTATATCGGTGCTCATATGGCCGTTGGACATAAACATCAAATTGCAAATTCAACAATGAGTGGTTTGGAAGGAATCAGTGGCTAACTGCAAGCATTGCAAAGCAATCATTAGCCTGCTATTCAGTGGAGTTGCTGTGTGGTCCCAAGTCTAAGATTAAGGGGCCTTTTTCCTAGTTTGAAAATGTAAACATTCAACATTGGCCGTGCTGTCAATGAAGCTTGATTTGTGACGCGCACAAAACAACTTACCTCGGTACTGAAAAATCTGACTTGAGTGGGTTCAAGACAACTGGGAACTCAGGGAAAAACAAGCTACGACTGGGAAAATACATTTTGAACTTTCATCCAACTCGGAATTGTAAATTGGGAACTCGGGCCTCTTTCTACAGCTACGACCTGAAGATCACTGACGTCATCATTTTTTCCTGAGTTCCCAGTTGTCTTGAAAGCACCACAAATCCAGAGAATGCCAGACTTTGATGAAGTTTGATGACAAAATAAACCCACGAAGGACCGCCGCGCCACCTTCCTGTTCAAGTGAGCACAGCACAACAAGGTGAGTCCAAAAATGTCTTGTATGCTGCTGCATAAATTATGTAACATGCCAGGGAGATGTGTATACTGTAGCTAAGAAAGTAATACCAAGTGTATGTTGTGTAGTAAGATGTTAGTAGCCCATGTGCCTCACCCTAATATTTTGGTCTTGTTGGTTGACATGAAGCCTATGACATGTTTTTGAGAAATGTAATCATTGAATATTGTCATTGTCTGCATGTATGCCCCTTTATTTATCCTACGGTTCTGACTTGGCGTACAGGGAGAACACTGTAAGAACGGCCCATGTTCTGAATTCTGTTGCTGTACATTTCAAAAGTGCTGAACAAATAGTTATATTGACTATGTCCATCCTAGCTCGCTCATTAATGTCTTAATCGAAATTACGGATTGCCTCTTATCTGCTTGTCGTCCCCTTATGCCATAGTTTGTACATCTCAAATGTCAGTAGAAACCACATTTGTTTAAGTAAGTCAGCCATGTTACTTTAAAAGACAGTAAATGAGGCTGAATGAACTGTTTCGTTGCCAGACATGGTTCCGCTGATAGGCAGGTGTAGCAGTGGTAAGTTGTTGGGACTATGCTGTTTGGTCAGCTTTATGTAACAGTTTGTGTTACAATTAATTTATTGTTTAGTAATGTGTTGTGTAGTGGATTTGCTGGCATGCATCCCACTTTTTAAAAGTTTTTATTTAATCTTTATTTAACTAGTCAAGTCAGTTAAGAACAAATTCTTATATACAATGACGGCCTACCCCGGCAAAACCCAGACGATGCTGGGCCAAATGTGTGCTTCCCTATGGCACTCCCAATCACGGTCAGATGTGATTTAGCATGGCTTCGAACCAGGGACTGTAGTTATGCCTCTTGCACTGAGATGCAGTTCCTTAGACCGCTGCGCCACTCGGGAGCCCATGAAAGGTTTGCTCCCAATGTGAAGCAGGAGTTTGACGGCACAAGCAGGGAGCCCATTCAACAGAGATTTGAGAAATGTGTTGGTACTCTTATCCAGATTTGTTCCTCACCACAAACCTGTCTCGAAGCTCGGTGCACAGTGTTTCCTTCCTCCTTCTTCCTCAACGGTGTTTCCTTCCGGGTTGGATGGCGCTGTGTTAAGAAGCAGTGCGGCTTGGTTGGGTTGTGTATCGGAGGACGCATGACTTTCAACCTTCGTCTCTCCCGAGCTCGTACGGGAGTTGTAGCGATGAGACAAGATAGTAGCTACTAAAAACAATTGGCTACCACGAAATTGGGGAGAAAAAGGGGTAAAATTCACAAAAAAATAAAGGTGAAATAAAAAAATGAGGTTTAACATTATGAGGTATTGTGTTTATATTGACGAGGGAAAAATGTATGTAATACATTTTCAAATAAGGCTGTTACGTAACAAAATGTGGAAAAGGTCAAGGAATATTGCCCTGTATATGATTCAAACTACAGATGTAAGGTTCTGAAGTGGTAAACACAATGGCATAATGGAAAATACATGTCCAATGGTTATCTCTGTATTAGTATTATCCACATTTAAAACAACTAGGTAGAGCAGAAATAATAATAAACACAAAACTAATGAAGGAGCACACAGTCACCAACAATATATCCCTGGCGACAATACTTTCAACTGGCTCAGATCGCTGTTACAGTACAGCGCCACCAAATTCGATTTATTAAGTAACCATCTGTCTTATGGAACCATAATGTAACATATCACACTATTTTGAGAGTCCCGGATTTATATTTACTAAGTTACATCTAGTCTATGAGACGAGGCTGCTCCTTGACCTACATTATAAACACGCAGATCAAGAGGTGTGTTTTCCCTTCAGCATCTGCATGTGGCATAATCTCACCCACCTCACAGCATGAATCTGAAATGGTTAACTTTGGCTGTGAATGATGGGAAAAAATCAAAGGCAATTACTTGAATAATTCAATGGATGTTTGGTAAACTTCCGGCGCCGACAGAGATGGCCGCCTCGCTTCGCGTTCCTAGGAAACTATGCAGTTTTTTGTTTTTTTTACGTGTTATTTCTTACATTAGTACAGTAGTTTTGGAATTGTTAGCTAGATTACTTGTTGGTTATTACTGCATTGTCGGAACTAGAAGCACAAGCATTTCGCTACACTCGCATTAACATCTGCTAACCATGTGTATGTGACAAATAAAATTTGATTTGATTTGATTTTGTTATCCTAACCTGCATGGTAAACAAATCCCTAACCCTAACCCTCACCCTTTTCCTAACCTTATCCTCAGTCTCCTAACCTCCACTTTAATTGTCCTAACCTGCACTTGAATTATCCTAACCTGTTATGTGCCTAGTTAAATAAAAAAATAAAAAAAATAGTCTCCATCAGTTTCATAACACCGGAACTGACCAATGGCATGTATCCATTTTTATTATATCAGGGAACATCCACATCAAGAAACTACAGTAGTTCTCCTACTGGGAGGCGCGGGAAATAGTTTAAAGAGTGATTGGTGCTGAGGAAGCTATGGCAGTGGATGGCCCGCAGCCTGTTGAGATTCATAATGTCGTTTACCAGTTGAAGGATACCGAATGTAAATATTAATTGTACGTTCGGCTGAAAGGTTTTTGGGAGTTCAGTAATTAACATTGGAAGCATTGCAGGCAGTGGTGGAAAAAGTACCCACTTGTCATAATTGAGTAAAAGTAAAGATGCTTGAGTCCTTTCCTATCAAGCTTAAAGTGAAATCCACCCAGTCAAATACCACTTGAGTAAAAGTATAAAGTATTTGGTTTGACATATATGTAACGGATGTGAAATAGCTAACTAGTTATCGGTGGTGCGCGCTAAATAGCGTTTCAATCGGTGACGTCCCTTGCTCTGAGACCTTGAAGTAGTAGTTCCCCTTGCTCTGCAAGTGCCGCGGCTTTTGTGGGGCGATGGGTAACGATGCTTCATGGGTGACTGTTGTTGATGTGTGCAGAGGGTTCCTAGTTCGCGCCCGAGTATGGGCGAGGGGACATTCTAAAGTTATACTGTTACATATACATAAGTATCAAAGGTAAAAGTATAAATAATTTCAAAGCCATTATATTAAGCAAAATATTTTCTTGAAATGTAAATGTTTGGATAGTCAGGGGCACACTCCAACACTCAGGGCGCGTTTCTAAATTCGCCCTGGCTATATATTCCGATTTCAGAGCACTCTGGTCTGAGTGCCAGAGGACAGAATAATTGATCAAAGCTTAGCAAGCCGTGAGTACGGCCGGTGTCAGGAAACATCGGCAAATAAAACGTAATTCAATTGTTGCCTGTAGCACAGTTAAAGTCACCAATGCTCTCTGGATAACATGAACACAGCCTAACCAGCTCTGCTAAGGCGAGTAAAACGGCCAGAGTTCTCTCATTTGTACTGAAAGTAGCTAGCAAGCTAGCCAATGCTAACCAGTTATCTTGGATGCTTGACTGCCGTTGTGAGGTCAGAACGCTTGAATCAACCCTCCTCCTCCGCCAGAGCGTCCAGTGTGTCTCTGAACGCTCCGAGAGCGATACGAACTGACAGTCTGACAACGCTCTGAATTTACGAACGACCAAGCGCACTCTGGCACTCCAGATTGAATTTAAGATCACATCCATAATTTACTAACAAAGTATTTGTGTTTAGTGACTCCAACAGATCAGATGCAGTAGGGATGCGCGAATTTAAAATTAAATGTTCCCCTGTCCTGCTAATCATTCAAAATGTAACGAGTACTTTTGGGTGTCAGGGAAAATGTATGGAGTAGAAGTACATTAAGTACATTATTTTCTTTAGGAATGTAGTGAAGTAAAAGTTGAAGTTGTCAAAAAATATCAAAAGTAAAGTACAGATACCCCCAAAACTACTGATGTGGCATTTAAATATTTGTACTTAAGTACTTTACACCACTGATTGCAGGGAATACTGACTGAAGATGTTCCTCGCTACGAGGCCCATGAGACTGTGTAGGGATGTGATTTGAATCGGACTGTGACTGAAGGAGTGGGATGTTGTTATTTATCTATTTATGTATTTCGTTTTGATGTCGTTGTTCCCCCTCCCCTTTTCCGCAAAGGAAATGTATTTTCTTCTACAGTTTACTAACCTTACAGTAGGTGGCGGCAGACACGTTATATTTGTGTAAATGTCATTATACCAGAGAAGAAGATGACGCTGCTGCGCTATAGTAGTGGGGAACAGGAAGTTCCGGGTCGAAACGACAGAACTGTGTTTTGAAGTCGATAGTGGTTGTGTCTGTTTCTAATGTATCATTGTAGGTATGTAATAGCATGTTTAAACTTTCTAATGTTGAGAGAATATATAACACGCTAGGTAACAAATCCGTCAATGTATTATCACGTTTGGTAAAGGTTTTAATTGTATGTGTTATTTTGGGGTCAAACCGAGTGAGTGAAGAACGTGTTAAAAAAAAATGTTACAAGTCACATAACTAGACTTTGGGTTTATCTGAGTGTATGTACATCTTTTCGTAAAGATTCCATTTATTTGAGTTCGTTTTTACATGTTCTTGGTTTTGTGTAAAATGTTTATGAGCTGGTAAATAGCCTCGTCCGAACCATCCTGTTCTCGCGAGTTTACATACACTGTTTCGTTAATTAAAGCTCGCGAGATCAGGATGGTTCGGACGAGGCAAGTCAAATGGCGGGAACGATTTCGGTCGTCTTTCTATGAGTTTTAATTAATGTGGATGAATCGGAGCACGTGTCAAACTCATTCCATGGAGGACCAAGTGTCTGCCAGTAATAATGTGTTAGAGTGGAAAGTTGGGATGGTGTTTGAGGAGACCACAGGGCCTAATTTACACCCTGATTAACCAAGGCCATAAAAATAGGTGTAGTTAAACTGGGATGCAGCCGTGTAAATGAGAACGTGTTCTGAACGAGCCTACCTGGTTAAATAAAGGTTTAGTAAAACATTGAAAGTGGTAGATTGTTAATATCTTGTGCTAGTTAGGTTCAGCAAGGGAAGATTCTTCAATTGGAAAATCATAATGGGACAAAGTGCACTTATGTTGTACAATTTAAAATGTGTACTTTGTGTCTAATGTGAATGAATGTATTGTCAGGGATTATCTACCTGATCTACTGAAATAAGATAATTGAACAATAAAAACAAGAAAATATTTTTACAGAATAAAGTGCCAGAACTGTCAAGAAAATAACTTTTGTGTCCGTTTGTCTTTATTACTACAGACCGACTCAGATTAAGTCTGAAGCCGGTAACATCAACAGTGAGGACAAACCCAGCCTGCCTCTCTCCTTCCACACTGAGTAGAAACCTACAGTCACTGGGTCCTGATTGTGACAGTGGAGCCCAGTTTGCTCTGCAGGATCCAGAGATGGCATCAGTGAAGCTGGAAGACTGCAGTCAAACACTGGAGCTGAATGTCAACATTAAAGATGAAGAGGAAGAGGAGGAGAAGATTAGGACAACTGTTAGTCATGGTAAGAGCTGTTTCTATCTATAAGTTATATTCATGTATTAGACCTCCATAAGTTATGACCAGTCTATTGCTAGGTTGAATTCTGTAATTCTGACATCACACATCCCTGAACAACTCAAGACTTCCCAGCGAAGCAAAAACAATTTAAACTTGTCACGCCTGCCTTTCCCCACACATTGTCTCAAGAAAGTTGAAAATATTTAATACCCTCAATCACTAAGTTAGGCATACCTCATTTCAAAAAAGGCCATGGCTTCATCACTGTCAATATTGAATGATAATTCTTCACGTTTTACCAGTGAAAAGACCAAGCTGCGTCTGCATGCCAATCGTTTGATCTCAATCAGTTTCATGGGAATATGCATTTAAATCTTCTTGGATTACTGTTTGGTGAGCAAATTAGAGCAGATGGTGTTGAATTATTTTGAATTCCTGTATTTTGTTTTCATCAAAGCACATTCTGCCTAATTGCGCAATGTTGAGTTTGGGACGATTCAGCAAACCATCCTAAAATCTCGTAAGAAATTCGGTTTTTGTTGTAACAGTAATGTTATGCTATAATATTTGGTGATGTGGACTACTAATTAATCATTAGGTGATCGTCCAAGACATTGATCTGACTTTACTAAACAAACACCATTGTGGCGGCGCATCGCACTATGAGGTCTACCTGTGTTGATTCTAAGATTCCTGGAACTACCGAAAGTGGTTAAATTCACCAAAAAGGTGTTTTGATGTACATAACCTGCAAATGTGAAGATGATTGCGTTCAACCCTGTGTAAATCAGTCAATTCTTAACATAAAGACTTTAAACTCAGGATTCGGTAAGAGCCTACCCCAAAGAGGATATGTGTTCACGTTCAGCTTCCTGTGCCCACCGGAAGTGCCTTAAAATGGTGTCATAGGTGCTGTTTCGGAGGGTTAAAAAGATCAGATCTTTTCAAAACTTCATATGTGTTACTAGGTAACCCTCATGAACTGTAAATCAGTCATTTCTCCCAACAGATGTCAAAGAAAAACCTCTCACATGCACATACACACACACAGCAAGGATGGAGTGACAAAGTGAGGTGTTTAAAGACACAGAGTGCCTGCATTGGCATTTCCATAATCTCAAGGCCGTGCCGAGTTCAACGAGATGCCCCGCTTGACTGTAGCTCGCTCGGTCTAAGCATAGCAACCATGAGAAAAAGTAGGCCCAAAATGAAGCCTGGCCCTAAATTTAATTTGCTTTTGGGTGACAGTGAGAGAACCGTTAGAATAAGAAGCACAATTCGTACTCTTTTGCCTTTGGTGATGCAGAAACGAGAGAACATGTTTGGCTGTTTTTATATATATATAATAAGGGCATCAGTCAATTGAAATGAATTAGGCCCTAACCTGTAGATTTCACATGACTGGGCAGGGGTGCAGCCATGGGTGGGCCTTGGAAGGCATAGGCCCACCCACTTGGCAGCCAGACCCACCTCAGGTCCTGGGCTGACGTTGTTACACGTGGTCTACGATTGTGAGGCCGGTTGGATGTACTGCCAAATACTCTAATAGGACATTGGAGGCAGCTTATGGTAGAGAAATTAACATTCAATTCTCTGGCAACAGCTCTGGTGGACATTCCTGCAGTCAGCATGACAATTGCACGCTCCCTCAAAACTTGAGACATCTGTGACATTGTGTTGTGTGGCCTTTTATTGTCCCCAGTGTAACCGATGTGAAATGGCTAGCTAGTTAGTGGTGGTGCGTGCTAATAGCGTTTCAATCGGTGACGTCACTCGCTTTGAGACCTTGAAGTAGTGGTTCCCCTTGCTCTGCAAGGGCCGCGGCTTTTGTGGAGCGATGGGTAACGATGTCTTCGTGGGTGACTGTTGTCTGTGTGCAGAGGGTCCCTGGTTCGAGCCCGGGTATGGGCGAGGGGACGGACTAAAGTCATACTGTTACACCAGCACAAGGTGCAACTGTGTAATGACTATGCCGTTTAATCAGTTTCTTGATATGCCACACCTGTCAGGTGGATGGATTATCTTGGTAAAGGGGAAAATGCTCACTAACAGGGATGTAAACATATTTCTGCACACAATTTGAGAGAAATAAGCTTTTAGTGTGTGTTGGAACATTTCAGATTTTTTTTTTTCAGCTCATGAAACATGGGACCAACACTTTACATTTATATATTTTTTCAGTGTAGTTATGCATTACTGTCCTCTCCATGTTCGGCTGGAATTTACCCTGAAAAGGATTTGAGAAATATGATTGGTTGAGTGAGGATAGGCCTACGTCTCGTTTTGCGCTGCACAGAATGACTATTGTAGCTGGAAACAGATAGATATGGAATATCTACATAGGTGTACAGAGGCCCATTATCAGCAACCATCACTCCTGTGTTCCAATGGCATGTTGTGTTAGCGAATCCAAGCTTATCATTTTAAAAGGCTAATTAATCATTACAAAACCTTTTGCAATTATGTTAGCACAGCTGAAAACTGTGGTGCTGATTAGTGAAGCAATAAAACGGTCCATCTTTAGACTAGCTGAGTATCTGGGTCATTTGTCGGTTCGATTACAGGCTCAAAATGGCCAGAACCAAAGACCTTTCTTCTGAAACTTCTGAAATTTGGAAGAGCCTTCCATGTGAGAAAGAAACTGGGGATCCCAAGAAACTGAAGATCTCGTACAACGCTGTGTACTACTCCCTTCACAGAACAGCGCAAACTGGCTTCAACCAGAATAGAAAGAGGAGTGGGAGGCCCCGGTGCACAACTGGGCAAGAGGACAAGTACATTAGTGTGTCTAGTTTGAGAAACAGACGTCTCACAAGTCCTCAACTGGCAGCTTCATTAAATAGTACCCGCAAAACACCAATCTCAATGTCAACAGTGAAGAGGCGACTCCGGGATGCTGGCCTTCTAGACACTATTCTGGTTAAATCAAATCCAAATCAAATCAAATTTTATTTGTCACATACACATGGTTAGCAGATGTTGATGCGAGTGTAGCGAAATGCTTGTGCTTCTAGTTCCGACAATGCAGTAATAACAAGTAATCTAACTAACAATTCCAAAACTACTGTCTTGTACACAGTGTAAGGGGATAAAGAATATGTACATAAGGATATGTGAATGAGTGATGGTACAGAGCAGCATAGGCAAGATACAGTAGATGGTATCGAGTACAGTATGTACAAATGAGATGAGTATGTAAACAAAGTGGCATAGTTTAAAGTGGCTAGTGATACATGTATTACATAAGGATACAGTCGATGATATAGAGTACAGTATATACGTATGCATATGAGATGAATAATGTAGGGTAAGTAACATTATATAAGGTAGCATTGTTTAAAGTGGCTAGTGATATATTTACATCATTTCCCATTATTAAAGTGGCTGGTGTTGAGTCAGTGTCAGTGTGTTGGCAGCAGCCACTCAGTGTTAGTGGTGGCTGTTTAACAGTCTGATGGCCTTGAGATAGAAGCTGTTTTTCAGTCTCTCGGTCCCAGCTTTGATGCACCTGTACTGACCTCGCCTTCTGGATGATAGCGGGGTGAACAGGCAGTGGCTCGGGTGGTTGATGTCCTTGATGATCTTTATGGCCTTCCTGTGACATCGGGTGGTGTAGGTGTCCTGGAGGGCAGGTAGTTTGCCCCCGGTGATGCGTTGTGCAGACCTCACTACCCTCTGGAGAGCCTTACGGTTGAGGGCGGTGCAGTTGCCATACCAGGCGGTGATACAGCCCGCCAGGATGCTCTCGATTGTGCATCTGTAGAAGTTTGTGAGTGCTTTTGGTGACAAGCCGAATTTCTTCAGCCTCCTGAGGTTGAAGAGGCGCTGCTGCGCCTTCTTCACGATGCTGTCTGTGTGAGTGGACCAATTCAGTTTGTCTGTGATGTGTATGCCGAGGAACTTAAAACTTGCTACCCTCTTCACTACTGTTCCATCGATGTGGATAGGGGGGTGTTCCCTCTGCTGTTTCCTGAAGTCCACAATCATCTCCTTAGTTTTGTTGACGTTGAGTGTGAGGTTATTTTCCTGACACCACACTCCGAGGGCCCTCACCTCCTCCCTGTAGGCCGTCTCGTCGTTGTTGGTAATCAAGCCTACCACTGTTGTGTCGTCCGCAAACTTGATGATTGAGTTGGAGGCGTGCGTGGCCACGCAGTCGTGGGTGAACAGGGAGTACAGGAGAGGGCTCAGAACGCACCCTTGTGGGGCCCCAGTGTTGAGGATCAGCGGGGAGGAGATGTTCTTGCCTACCCTCACCACCTGGGGGCGGCCCGTCAGGAAGTCCATTACCCAGTTGCACAGGGCGGGGTCGAGACCCAGGGTCTCGAGCTTGATGACGAGCTTGGAGGGTACTATGGTGTTGAATGCCGAGCTGTAGTCGATGAACAGCATTCTCACATAGGTATTCCTCTTGTCCAGATGGGTTAGGGCAGTGTGCAGTGTGGTTGAGATTGCATCGTCTGTGGACCTATTTGGGCGGTAAGCAAATTGGAGTGGGTCTAGGGTGTCAGGTAGGGTGGAGGTGATATGGTCCTTGACTAGTCTCTCAAAGCACTTCATGATGACTGATGTGAGTGCTACGGGGCGGTAGTCGTTTAGCTCAGTTACCTTAGCTTTCTTGGGAACAGGAACAATGGTGGCCCTCTTGAAGCATGTGGGAACAGCAGACTGGTATAGGGATTGATTGAATATGTCCGTAAACACACCGGCCAGCTGGTCTGCGCATGCTCTGAGGGCGCGGCTGGGGATGCCGTCTGGGCCTGCAGCCTTGCGAGGGTTAACACGTTTAAATGTCTTACTCACCTCGGCTGCAGTGAAGGAGAGACCGCATGTTTTCGTTGCAGGCCGTGTCAGTGGCACTGTATTGTCCTCAAAGCGGGCAAAAAAGTTATTTAGTCTGCCTGGGAGCAAGACATCCTGGTCCGTGACTGGGCTGGATTTCTTCCTGTAGTCCGTGATTGACTGTAGACCCTGCCACATGCCTCTTGTGTCTGAGCCGTTGAATTGAGATTCTACTTTGTCTCTGTACTGGCGCTTAGCTTGTTTGATAGCCTTGCGGAGGGAATAGCTGCACTGTTTGTATTCGGTCATGTTACCAGACACCTTGCCCTGATTAAAAGCAGTGGTTCGCGCTTTCAGTTTCACACGAATGCTGCCATCAATCCACGGTTTCTGGTTAGGGAATGTTTTAATCGTTGCTATGGGAACGACATCTTCAACGCACGTTCTAATGAACTCGCACACCGAATCAGCGTATTCGTCAATGTTGTTATCTGACGCAATACGAAACATCTCCCAGTCCACGTGATGGAAGCAGTCTTGGAGTGTGGAGTCAGCTTGGTCGGACCAGCGTTGGACAGACCTCAGCGTGGGAGCCTCTTGTTTTAGTTTCTGTCTGTAGGCAGGGATCAACAAAATGGAGTCGTGGTCAGCTTTTCCGAAAGGGGGGCGGGGCAGGGCCTTATATGCGTCGCGGAAGTTAGAGTAACAATGATCCAAGGTCTTTCCACCCCTGGTTGCGCAATCGATATGCTGATAAAATTTAGGGAGTCTTGTTTTCAGATTAGCCTTGTTAAAATCCCCAGCTACAATGAATGCAGCCTCCGGATAAATCGTTTCCAGTTTGCAGAGAGTTAAATAAAGTTTGTTCAGAGCCATCGATGTGTCTGCTTGGGGGGGGATATATACGGCTGTGATTATAATCGAAGAGAATTCTCTTGGTAGATAATGCGGTCTACATTTGATTGTGAGGAATTCTAAATCAGGTGAACAGAAGGATTTGAGTTCCTGTATGTTTCTTTCATCACACCATGTCACGTTGGCCATGAGGCATACGCCCCCGCCCCTCTTCTTACCAGAAAGATGTTTGTTTCTGTCAGCGCGATGCGTGGAGAAACCCGTTGGCTGCACCGCTTCGGATAGAGTCTCTCCAGTGAGCCATGTTTCAGTGAAGCAAAGGACGTTACAGTCTCTGATGTCCCTCTGGAATGCTACCCTTGCTCGGATTTCATCAACCTTGTTGTCAAGAGACTGGACATTGGCAAGAAGAATGCTAGGGAGTGGTGCACGGTGTGCCCGTCTCCGGAGTCTGACCAGAAGACCGCCTCGTTTCCCTCTCTTTCGGAGTCGTTTTTTTGGGTCGCTGCATAGGATCCACTCCGTTGTCCTGTTTGTAAGGCAGAACACAGGGTCCGCGTCGCGAAAAACATATTCTTGGTCGTACTGATGGTGAGTTGACGCTGATCTTATATTCAGTAGTTCTTCTCGACTGTATGTAATGAAACCTAAGATGACCTGGGGTACTAATGTAAGAAATAACACGTAAAAAAACAAAAAACTGCATAGTTTCCTAGGAACGCGAAGCGAGGCGGCCATCTCTGTCGGCGCCGGAAGTACCGTTAGAGACTGTTTTCATTGTTCTGTGAAGAGAGTAGTACACAGCGTTGTACGAGATCTTCAGCCGTTTCCAGCTACAATAGTCATTTACAACATTAACAATGTCAACACTGTATTTCTGATCACTTTGACATTATTTGAATGGATAAAACATGTGCTTTTCTTTAAAAAACAAGGACATTTGTAAGTGACCCCAAACTTTAGAATTTATTCATTTATTTCACCACTAATGGTAGTGCATTTATTTATTTATTTATTTATTTAACTTCCTTTACATACTGGTTAATGTTCGGAATTTCAGATGACTGACGTGCCCAAAGTAAACTGCCTGTGAACTGCCCAGAAGCTAGGATATGCATATAGTAGATCGCATTGGATAGAAAACACACTGAAGTTCCTAAAACTGTTAAAATAATGTCTGTGGGAATAACAGACCTTATATGGCAGGTCGAAAACCTCAAGGAATATTTTTAATTTTTGAGGTCACAGGTTTTTTCAATGCTTGCCTATGGGATATATACATAGATAGGACCCAGATAGCAGTTCCCATGGCTTCCACTATATGTCAACAGTCTTTAGAAAGGGTTTCAGGCTTGTTTTTTTGAAAAATGAACAAGTATTTGTAGTTTTTCCAAGATGTCCCCCATTAGAAAAGTAGTCATGTTGCGCGCATCAACGAGAGTGCGCTCTTCGTTATTTATCTTTGCTATTGAACACACTATTCTCCGTCTGAAATATTATTGTTTATTTGGATATTAGAATACCTGAGGATTAATTAGAAACATCGTTTGACTTGTTTGGACAAACTTTTCTGGTAACTTTTTGGATTCGTTTGTGAGCATGTTGAACGAGTGAATTACTGAATCAAGCGCGCCAACTAAACTGACAGTTTTGGGATATAATTAAAGACTTTATCGAACAAAACAACCATTCATTGTGTCGCTGGGACCCTTGGGAATGCAATCAGAAGAAGATCTTCAAAGGTAAGTGATTTATTTACTAACCAGACAGGTTAAGCACTTTGTGACAAGTATTGATGTAAAAAGGGCTTCATAAAATAAATTTGATTAACATGTATATCACACCAACTGACTGGTTCTTCTGATGTTGTTCACACAGGATACCATGTTGAGACATTCTCCACATCCAGAGAGCAACAGCAGGAAGACCAGAGAGCTAAGAGGTCTCATCACTGCCCACATTGTGAAGAGATTTTCCAATTTCTATCAAAGCTAAAAATACACCTAAAAATACACACAGGAGAGAAGCCTTATTCTTGCTCTGACTGTGGAAAATGTTTTAAAACATCAAATGAACTAAAAGTTCACCAGAGAACACACACAGGAGAGAAGCCTTACGTCTGCTCTGACTGTGGAAAGAGTTTCTCCCAATTGTATACCTTAAAAACACATGAACGTATACATACAGGGGAGAAGCCATACTCCTGCTCTGACTGTGGAAAATGTTTTAAAACATTATATGAGCTAAAACTTCATCAGAGAATACACACAGGAGAGAAGCCTTACGTCTGCTCTGACTGTGGAAAGTGCTTCACAACATCAACTGATATAAAAGTTCATCAGAGAACACACTCAGGAGAGAAGCCTTACGTTTGCATAGACTGTGGAAAGAGTTTCTCTCAACTTTCCCACTTAAAATCACATGAACGTATACATACAGGGGAGAAGCCATACTCCTGCTCTAACTGTGGAAAATGCTTCAAAACATCAACTGTGCTAACAGTTCATCAGAGAACACACACAGGAGAGAAGCCTTATCACTGCTCTGACTGTGTAAAATGCTTCACAACATCAGCTAAGCTAAAAGCTCATCAGAGAACACACACAGGAGAAAAGCCTTACTCCTGTCCTGACTGTGGTGTGAGTTTCTCTCGACTTGATAATTTAAAAACACACCAACATATACATTAAGGAGAGAAGCCATACTCCTGCTCTGCCTGTGTAAAATGCTTCAAAACAGCAAATGAGCTAATAGTTCATCAGCGACCACATGCACGAGAGAAGCCTGCTTATGTCTGCTCTGACTTTTGGGTGAGTTTCTCTCACCATAGCAACTTAACACACCAGTGTAAACACACAGGAGAGATGCCTTACCTCTGCTCTGTGGAATGGTGGGCGTGTAACTCTAACTTCTAGCCAAAGTTTGAGTGTTTGAATCTCATCAAGGAGGACTTTAGCATTTGAGCTAATTAGTAACTTTGCAACTACTTACTACTTTGTAGCTATTACTTAGCATGTTAGCTTAGCATGCAGCTACTTAGCATGTTTGCTAACCTTTCCCCTAAACCCATTTAACTCTACCTTAAACCCCTCACCTAGCTAACGTTAGCAACAACAAATTGGAATTCGAAACATATCATACATCTTACAAGTTCGCAACATATTGTATGAATAACAATGTGTAAAATAACATACACATTTTAATTCTTAACATACGATACTTCCTACAAGTCGTATTATACTGAACAACAATCTCAACGCAACAATTTCAAATATTTACAGGTTGTATAAGGAAATCAGTCAATTTAAGTCAATGAGACCCAAATCTATGGATTTCACATGACTGGGAAGGGGCTCAGCCATGGGTGGGACTTGGGAGGGCATGGGCCCACTTGGGAGCCAGGCCCAGCCAATAAGAAATAGTTTTTCCCCACAAAGGTCTTTATCACAGAAATACATTTTATTCAGCACCATCCCCACCCCCCCCCCCCACCCCCAGACATTCCTGCAGGTGAAGAGGTCCTGGGCTGCCGTGGTTTCATATGATCTGCAGTTGTGAGGCCGGTTGGATGTCCTGCCAAATTCTCTAAAAGGACGTTAGAGGAGACTTATGGTAGAGATATAAATAGTTCTCTGGCAACAGCTCTGGTGGACATTCCTGCATTCATCATGACAATTGCACATTCCCTAAATTTGAGATTTGAGACATCTGTGACATTGTGTTGTGTGGCCTTTTATTGTCCCCAGCACAAGGTGCACCTGTGTAATGATAATGCTGTTTTATCGGCATCTTGATATGCCACACCTGTCAGGTGGATGGATTATCTTGACAAAGGCGGAAATGCTCAATAACAGGGATATAAACAATGTTGTGCACGACATTTGAGAGACCTTAGCTTTTTGTGCATATAGAACATTACTGGATTTTTTTTGTTTCAGCTCATGAAACCAACAAATACATGTTTAGTTTATATATTGGTAGTCCAATGTAATCAAACATACTAAATGGAGTGGTACGGATGTTTATTTTGTATAATATAATACGTTTTGCTCTGAGACCAGGTTGTCCCTCTGCAGTATTCTGTGGGAAGGAGCTAGTATACACTTTTTTTTATTGAACCTCTATTGAACTAGGCAAGTCAGTTAAGAACAAATTATTATTTACAATGATCAGAACAACAGATTTTTACCTTGTCAGCTCAGGGATTCGATCTAGTAACCTTTTGGTTACCAGCTCAATACTCTAACCACTAGGCTACCTTCCGCCCCTAACATGTATCAGATAGAGATGGTATGATGATCACTTTTCACCACAAGTTTGGGGGGGGGGGGGGATTGTTTTACAACTTTATTTAATGTTACACAGTTTATGAAATGAATACATGTGTTTATTAATTGTCTTTAAAACTAGATTAGTTATTTTAGTTACTGATCATGAATGTGTTTGGATAACTGCATTGAAACAAACTTTATTGATCTGCCAATGAAAAATAAAGTTACATGAATATGTACTGGTCAACCTCTTCTTCTCTTTAGTATTCAGTTCTTCATATTAGATCTGACAGTATGAATGGTTCTTATGGGCTGAGTGCCTGGAGTGTTTTTGTATGACTACAGTCAGGAGTTCTCTCTGACCCTGTGACGTCACCAGCACATTAAGTACATTCATCTTGAGATAGCCAGGTGAGACAACCACATATCACAGTAAATACATTTCTCCTCAATTAGTCAGTGTCACATTATTATTATTATTATTATTTGTATTTATGGCGGGGGGGGGGGGGGGGGGGGTGGTACTCTTTAAAGACGTAGGTGTTTCAGACCATTTCTGGCAGTTATTCAGAGACTCTGCTTCACTGGCATCAGAGGGAAGCTGGTGCCACCATTGGGGTGCCAGGACAGAAAAGTGCTTTGACTGGGCTGAGAGGGAGCTTGACCTCCTGTAGCAGTGGGACGGCCATGAGACCAGAGGTGGCAGAACTGAGTGCTCGGGTTGGGATAAAGGGTTTGAGCCTGAAGGTAGAGATGTGGCAGTTCCCCTTGCTGCACCGTAAGTAAACACCATTGTCTTGTAGTGGATGTGAGCTTCGACTGGACGCCAGTGGAGTGTACGGAGGAGCAGGGTGACATGGGGGAACTTGGGAGAGTTAAACACCCAGATGGACTGCAGTGTTCTAGGTACGTTCAGTGGAGACCCATCATTCAGGGCAGGTGAGCCACCTGTTTTGAGCCCCACAGCTTTAGCGATAAAACAGTGTGAAATAAATGATTTGTTTGCAAACAATGTATAAAAACATATAATTGAGTTGTTAATAAAGCTGCATACAAACATGGTCTTTTTTTGTATTCTTGAGTAAGGCAGCTCCAAAATGCAGGTCTTCAGCCTTCAGTGGAGCTGGGGCAAGCCAGCAGAAAATAGAGTGCTGTGCCGTTATTGGCTCAGTGTTCTGTCATTCATGGGGACAATCCGTCACTGCCAAGTCTTAGGGTAGAACTTGAAAATTCAAGCCCCTTGGGTGCTGCGAGAGAGTTACATTTGAAGTGCCCATCCAAGAAGGCTCAAGGTCATTGTCCACAGATAAAATAACATCAAATCATGTGATATCTACAGTCGCTTTGATTGGACTGATCATGTCAACATAATACTTTCAAAATCTGAGCTAGCAGTCATCATGAATCAAGTTGACAATCTACTGGCAAATCCTTTTTAATCTTTGTCATATGAAGAGAAATAATGAGAAATTATAGATAAAACGTATAGGTGCTCATCGGCCGTTGGACATAAACATCAAATTGCAAATTCAACAATGAGTGGTTTGGAAGGAATCAGTGGCTAACTGCAAGAAGCATTGCAAAGCAATAATTAGCCTGCTATTCAGTGGAGTGGCTCTGTGGTCTCAAGTCTTAAGATTAAGGGGCTCTTTTCCTAGTTTAAAACTGTTAACATTCAACATTGGCCATGCTGTCAATGAAGCTTGATTTGTGCCGCGCTCAAAACAACTTAACTCGGTACTGAAAAATCTGACTTGAGTGAGTTCAATACAACTGGGAACTCAGGGGAAAAACAAGCTACGACTGAGAAAATACGTTTTGAACTCATCCAACTCGGAATTGTAAATTGGGAAGTCGGGCCTCTTTCTACAGCTATGACCTGAAGATCACTGACGTCATCATTTTTTCCTGAGTTCCCAGTTGTCTTGAAGCACCATAAATCCAGAGAATGCCAGACTTTGATGAAGTTTGATGACAAAATAAACCCACGAAGGACCGCCGCGCCACCTTCCTGTTCAAGTGAGCACAGCACAACAAGGTGAGTCCAAAAATGTCTTGTATGCTTCTGCATAAATGATGTAACATGCCAGGGAGATGCGTGTACTGTAGCTAAGAAAGTAATACCAAGTGTATGTTGTGTAGTAAGATGTTAGTAGCCCATGTGCCTCACCCTAATATTTTGGTCTTGTTTCACCTCTTAATTTTGCCTACTTTTCTGACTTGGTGGTTGACATGAAGCCTATGATATGTTTTTGAGAAATGTAATCATTGAATATTGTAAGAGCTTTCATTGTCTGCTTATATGCCCTTTTATTTATCCTACGGTTCTGACTTGGCGTACAGGGAGAACACTGTAAGAACAGCCCATGTTCTGAATTCTGTCGCTGTACATTTCAAAAGTGCTGAACAAATAGTTACATTGACTACGTCCGTCCTAGCTCGCTCATTAATGTATTAATCGAAATTACGGATTGCCTCTTATCTGCTTGTCGTCCCCTTATGCCATAGTTTGTACATCTCAAATGTCAGTAGAAACCACATTTGTTTAAGTAAGTCAGCCATGTTACTTTAAAAGACAGTAAATGAGGCTGAATGAACTGTTTCGTTGCCAGACATGGTTCCGCTGATAGCCAGGTGTAGCAGTGGTAAATTGTTGGGACTATGCTGTTTGGTCAGCTTTATGTAACAGTTTGTGTTACAATTAATTTATTGTTTAGTAATGTGTTGTGTAGTGGATTTGCTGGCATGCATCCCACTTTTTAAAAGTTTTTATTTCATCTTTATTTAACTAGTCAAGTCAGTTAAGAACAAATTCTTATATACAATGACGGCCTACCCCGGCAAAACCCAGACGATGCTGGGCCAAATGTGTGCTTCCCTATGGCACTCCCAATCACGGTCAGATGTGATTTAGCATGGCTTCGAACCAGGGACTGTAGTTATGCCTCTTGCACTGAGATGCAGTTCCTTAGACCGCTGCGCCATTCGGGAGCCCATGAAAGGTTTGCTCCCAATGTGAAGCAGGAGTTTGACGGCACAAGCAGGGAGCCCATTCAACAGAGATTTGAGAAATGTGTTGGTACTCTTATCCAGATTTGTTCCTCACCACAAACCTGTCTCGAAGCTCGGTGCACAGTGTTTCCTTCCTCCTTCTTCCTCAACGGTGTTTCCTTCCGGGTTGGATGGCGCTGTGTTAAGAAGCAGTGCGGCTTGGTTGGGTTGTGTATCGGAGGACGCATGACTTTCAACCTTCGTCTCTCCCGAGCTCGTACGGGAGTTGTAGCGATGAGACAAGATAGTAGCTACTAAAAACAATTGGCTACCACGAAATTGGGGAGAAAAAGGGGTAAAATTCACAAAAAAATAAAGGTGAAATAAAAAAATGAGGTTTAACATTATGGGGTATTGTGTTTATATTGACGAGGGAAAAATGTATGTAATACATTTTCAAATAAGGCTGTAACGTAACAAAATGTGGAAAAGGTCAAGGAATAATGCCCTGTATATGATTCAAACTACAGATGTAAGGTTCTGAAGTGGTAAACACAATGGCATAATGGAAAATACATGTCCAATGGTTATCT
This sequence comes from Oncorhynchus clarkii lewisi, assembly GCF_045791955.1. NCBI lineage: Eukaryota > Metazoa > Chordata > Actinopteri > Salmoniformes > Salmonidae > Oncorhynchus > Oncorhynchus clarkii. Next base: position 2,271,899 of record NC_092164.1, read on the forward strand.
CTGTATTAGTATTATCCACATTTAAAACAACTAGGTAGAGCAGAAATAATAATAAACACAAAACTAATGAAGGAGCACACAGTCACCAACAATATATCCCTGGCGACAATACTTTCAACTGGCTCAGATCGCTGTTACAGTACAGCGCCACCAAATTCCATTTATTAAGTAACCATCTGTCTTATGGAACCATAATGTAACATATCACACTATTTTGAGAGTCCCGGATTTATATTTACTAAGTTACATCTAGTCTATGAGACGAGGCTGCTCCTTAACCTACATTATAAACACCCAGATCAAGAGGTGTGTTTTCCCTTCAGCATCTGCATGTGGCATAGTCTCACCCACCTCACAGCATGAATCTAAAATGGTTAACCTTGGCTGTGAGTGATGGGAAAAAATCTGACTACGGCAATTACTTGAATAATTCAATGGGATGTTTGGTAAACTTCCGGCGCCGACAGAGATGGCCGCCTCGCTTCGCGTTCCTAGGAAACTATGCAGTTTTTTGTTTTTTTTACGTGTTATTTCTTACATTAGTACAGTAGTTTTGGAATTGTTAGCTAGATTACTTGTTGGTTATTACTGCATTGTCGGAACTAGAAGCACAAGCATTTCGCTACACTCGCATTAACATCTGCTAACCATGTGTATGTGACAAATAAGATTTGATTTGATTTGATTTTGTTATCCTAACCTGCATGGTAAACAAATCCCTAACCCTAACCCTCACCCTTTTCCTAACCTTATCCTCAGTCTCCTGACCTCCACTTTAATTGTCCTAACCTGTTATGTGCCTAGTTAAATAAAAAAAATAAAAAAAATAGTCTCCATCAGTTTCATAACACCGGAACTGACCAATGGCATGTATCCATTTTTATTATATCAGGGAACATCCACATCAAGAAACTACAGTAGTTCTCCTACTGGGAGGCGCGGGAAATAGTTTAAAGAGTGATTGGTGCTGAGGAAGCTATGGCAGTGGATGGCCCGCAGCCTGTTGAGATTCATAATGTCGTTTACCAGTTGAAGGATACCGAATGTAAATATTAATTGTACGTTCGGCTGAAAGGTTTTTGGGAGTTCAGTAATTAACATTGGAAGCATTGCAGGCAGTGGTGGAAAAAGTACCCACTTGCCATAATTGAGTAAAAGTAAAGATGCTTGAGTCCTTTCCTATCAAGCTTAAAGTGAAATCCACCCAGTCAAATACCACTTGAGTAAAAGTATAAAGTATTTGGTTTGACATATATGTAACGGATGTGAAATAGCTCGTTATCGGTGGTGCGCGCTAAATAGCGTTTCAATCGGTGACGTCACTCTCTCTGAGACCTTGAAGTAGTAGTTCCCCTTGCTCTGCAAGTGCCGCGGCTTTTGTGGGGCGATGGGTAACGATGCTTCATGGGTGACTGTTGTTGATGTGTGCAGAGGGTCCCTAGTTCGCGCCCGAGTATGGGCGAGGGGACAGTCTAAAGTTATACTGTTACATATACATAAGTATCAAAGGTAAAAGTATAAATAATTTCAAAGCCATTATATTAAGCAAAAGATTTTCTTGAAATGTAAATGTTTGGATAGTCAGGGGCACACTCCAACACTCAGGGCGCGTTTCTAAATTCGCTCTGGCTATATATTCCGATTTCAGAGCACTCTGGTCTGAGTGCCAGAGGACAGAATAATTGATCAAAGCTTAGCAAGCCGTGAGTACGGCCGGTGTCAGGAAACGTCGGCAAATGAAACGTAATTAAATTGTTGCCTGTAGCACAGTTAAAGTCACCAATGCTCTCTGGATAACATGAACACAGCCTAACCAGCTCTGCTAAGGCGAGTAAAACGGCCAGAGTTCTCTCATTTGTACTGAAAGTAGCTAGCAAGCTAGCCAATGCTAACCAGTTATCTTGGATGCTTGACTGCCGTTGTGAGGTCAGAACGCTTGAATCAACCCTCCTCCTCCGCCAGAGCGTCCAGTGTGTCTCTGAACGCTCCGAGAGCGATACGAACTGACAGTCTGACAACGCTCTGAATTTACGAAAGCCCAAGCGCACTCTGGCACTCCAGATTGAATTTAAGATCACATCCATAATTTACTAATAAAGTATTTGTGTTTAGTGAGTCCAACAGATCAGATGCAGTAGGGATGCGCGAATTTAAAATTAAATGTTTCCCTGTCCTGCTAATCATTCAAAATGTAACGAGAACTTTTGGGTGTCAGGGAAAATGTATGGAGTTGAAAGTACATTATTTTCTTTAGGAATGTAGTGAAGTAGAAGTTGAAGTTGTCAAAATATATCAAAAGTAAAGTACAGATACCCCCCAAAAACGACTCATGTGGCACTTAAATGTTTGTACTTAAGTACTTTACACCACTGATTGCAGGGAATACTGACTGAAGATGTTCCTCCCTACGAGGCCCATGAGACTGTGTAGGGATGTGATTTGAATCGGACTGTGACTGAAGGAGTGGGATGTTGTTATTGATCTATTTTTGTATTTTGTTTTGATGTCGTTGTTCCCCCTCCCCTTTTCCGTAAAGGAAATGTATTTTCTTCTACAGTTTATTAACCTTACAGTAGGTGGCGGCAGACACGTTATATTTGTGTAATTGTCATTATACCAGAGAAGAAGATGACGCTGCTGCGCTATAGTAGTGGGGAACAGGAAGTTCCGGGTCGAAACGACAGAACTGTGTTTTGAAGTCGATAGTGGTTGTGTCCGTTTCTAATGTATCATTGTAGGTATGTAATAGCATGTTTAAACTTTCTAATGTCGAGAGAATATATAACACGCTAGGTAACAAATCCGTCAATGTATTATCACGTTTGGTAAAGGTTTTAATTGTATGTGTTATTTTGGGGTCAAACCGAGTGAGTGAAGAACGTGTTTAAAAAAAATGTTACAAGTCACATAACTAGACTTTGGGTTTATCTGAGTGTATGTACATCATTTCGTCAAAGTCATTTCATAAAGATTCCATTTATTTGAGTTCGTTTTTACATGTTCTTGGTTTTGTGTAAAATGTTTATGAGCTGGTAAATAGCCTCGTCCGAACCATCCTGTTCTCGCGAGTTTACATACACTGTTTCGTTAATTAAAGCTCGCGAGATCAGGATGGTTCGGACGAGGCAAGTCAAATGGCGGGAACGATTTCGGTGGTCTTTCTATGAGTTTATTCGTGGTGAAATGGCGACATGAGGCTGTGTGATAGTGTCAAAATTGAGGGAAGCTAACTGAAGTTATCCTTCACCATTTGGAGAGAGAGGCCAACTGCATGGAATGGCGTCGATTAATGCGGATGAATCGGAGCACGTGTCAAACTCATTCCATGGAGGACCAAGTGTCTGCCAGTAATAATGTGTTAGAGTGGAAAGTTGGGAGGTGTTTGAGGAGACCACAGGGCCTCATTTACACCCTGATTAACCAAGGCCATAAAAATAGGTGTAGTTAAACTGGGATGCAGCCGTGTAAATGAGAACGTGTTCTGAACGAGCCTACCTGGTTAAATAAAGGTTTAGTAAAACATTGAAAGTGGTAGATTGTTAATATCTTGTGCTGGTCAGGTTCAGCAAGGGAAGATTCTTCAATTGGAAAATCATAATGGGACAAAGTGCACTTATGTTGTGCAATTTAAAATGTGTACTTTGTGTCTAATGTGAATGAATGTATTGTCAGGGATTATCTACCTGATCTACTGAAATAAGATAATTGAACAAGAAAAACAAGAAAATATTTTTACAGAATAAAGTGCCAGAACTGTCAAGAAAATAACTTTTGTGTCCGTTTGTCTTTATTACTACAGACCGACTCAGATTAAGTCTGAAGCCGGTAACATCAACAGTGAGGACAAACCCAGCCTGTCACTCTCCTTCCACACTGAGTAGAAACCTACAGTCACTGGGTCCTGATTGTGACAGTGGAGCCCAGTTTGCTCTGCAGGATCCAGAGATGGCATCAGTGAAGCTGGAAGACTGCAGTCGAACACTGGAGCTGAATGTCAACATTAAAGATGAAGAGGAAGAGGAGGAGAAGATTAGGACAACTGTTAGTCATGGTAAGAGCTGTTTCTATCTATAAGTTATATTCATGTATTAGACCTCCATAAGTTATGACCAGTCTATTGCTAGGTTGAATTCTGTAATTCTGACATCACACATCCCTGAACAACTCAAGACTTCCCAGCGAAGCAAAAACAATTTAAACTTGTCACGCCTGCCTTTCCCCACACATTGTCTCAAGAACGTTGAAAATATTTAATACCCTCAATCACTAAGTTAGGCATACCTCATTTCAAAAAAGGCCATGGCTTCATCACTGTCAATATTGAATGATATTTCTTCACGTTTTACCAGTGAAAAGACCAAGCTGCGTCTGCATGCCAATCGTTTGATCTCAATCAGTTTCATGGGAATATGCATTTAAATCTTCTTGGATTACTGTTTGGTGAGCAAATTAGAGCAGATGGTGTTGAATTATTTTGAATTCCTGTCTTTTGTTTTCATCAAAGCACATTCTGCCTAATTGCGCGATGTTGAGTTTGGGACGATTCAGCAAACCATCCTAAAATCTCGTAAGAAATTCGGTTTTTGTTGTAACAGTAATGTTATGCTATAATATTTGGTGATGTGGACTACTAATTAATCATTAGGTGATCGTCCAAGACATTGATCTGACTTTACTAAACAAACACCATTGTGGCGGCGCATCGCACTATGAGGTCTACCTGTGTTGATTCTAAGATTCCTGGAACTACCGAAAGTGGTTAAATTCACCAAAAAGGTGTTTTGATGTACATAACCTGCAAATGTGAAGATGATTGCGTTCAACCCTGTGTAAATCAGTCAATTCTTAACATAAAGACTTTAAACTCAGGATTCGGTAAGAGCCTACCCCAAAGAGGATATGTGTTCACGTTCAGCTTCCTGTGCCCACCGGAAGTGCCTTAAAATGGTGTCATAGGTGCTGTTTCGGAGGGTTAAAAAGATCAGATCTTTTCAAAACTTCATATGTGTTACTAGGTAACCCTCATGAACTGTAAATCAGTCATTTCTCCCAACAGATGTCAAAGAAAAACCTCTCACATGCACATACACACACACACACAGCAAGGATGGAGTGACAAAGTGAGGTGTTTAAAGACACAGAGTGCCTGCATTGGCATTTCCATAATCTCAAGGCCGTGCCGAGTTCAACGAGATGCCCCGCTTGACTGTAGCTCGCTCGGTCTAAGCATAGCAACCATGAGAAAAAGTAGGCCCAAAATGAAGCCTGGCCCTAAATTTAATTTGCTTTTGGGTGACAGTGAGAGAACCGTTAGGGTAAGAAGCACAATTCGTACTCTTTTGCCTCACAACATTTGGTGATGCAGAAACGAGAGAACATGTTTGGCTGTTTTTATATATATATATATATATATATATATAAGGGCATCAGGGGCGGCAGGGTAGCCTAGTGGTTAGAGCGTTGGACTAGTAACCGGAAGGTTGCGAGTTCAAACCCCCGAGCTGTCGTTCTGCCCCTGAACAGGCAGTTAACCCACTGTTCCCAGGCCGTCATTGAAAATAAGAATTTGTTCTTAACTGACTTGCCTGGTTAAATAAAGGTAAAATAAAAAAATAAAAATCAGTCAATTGAAATTAATTAGGCTGTAGATTTCACATGACTGGGCAGGGGTGCAGCCATGGGTGGGCCTTGGAAGGCATAGGCCCACCCACTTGGCAGCCAGACCCACCTCAGGTCCTGGGCTGACGTTGTTACACGTGGTCTACGATTGTGAAGCCGGTTGGATGTACTGCCAAATACTCTAATAGGACATTGGAGGCAGCTTATGGTAGAGAAATTAACATTCAATTCTCTGGGAACAGCTCTGGTGGACATTCCTGCAGTCAGCATGACAATTGCACGCTCCCTCAAAACTTGAGACATCTGTGACATTGTGTTGTGTGGCCTTTTATTGTCCCCAGTGTAACCGATGTGAAATGGCTAGCTAGTTAGTGGTGGTGCGTGCTAATAGCGTTTCAATCGGTGACGTCACTCGCTTTGAGACCTTGAAGTAGTGGTTCCCCTTGCTCTGCAAGGGCCGCGGCTTTTGTGGAGCGATGGGTAACGATGTCTTCATGGGTGACTGTTCTCTGTGTGCAGAGGGTCCCTGGTTCGAGCCCGGGTATGGGCGAGGGGACGGACTAAAGTCATACTGTTACACCAGCACAAGGTGCAACTGTGTAATGACTATGCCGTTTAATCAGTTTCTTGATATGCCACACCTGTCAGGTGGATGGATTATCTTGGTAAAGGGGAAAATGTTCACTAACAGGGATGTAAACATATTTCTGCACACAATTTGAGAGAAATAAGCTTTTAGTGTGTGTTGGAACATTTCAGATTTTTCTTTTTCAGCTCATGAAACATGGGACCAACACTTTACATTTATATATTTTTTCAGTGTAGTTATGCATTACTGTCCTCTCCATGTTCGGCTGGAATTTACCCTGAAAAGGATTTGAGAAATATGATTGGTTGAGGATAGGCCTACGTCTCGTTATGCGCTGCACAGAATGACTATTGTAGCTGGAAACAGATAGATATGGAATATCTACATAGGTGTACAGAGGCCCATTATCAGCAACCATCACTCCTGTGTTCCAATGTCATGTTGTGTTAGCGAATCCAAGCTTATCATTTTAAAAGGCTAATTAATCATTACAAAACCTTTTGCAATTATGTTAGCACAGCTGAAAACTGTGGTGCTGATTAGTGAAGCAATAAAACGGTCCATCTTTAGACTAGCTGAGTATCTGGGTCATTTGTCGGTTCGATTACAGGCTCAAAATGACCAGAACCAAAGACCTTTCTTCTGAAACTTCTGAAATTTGGAAGAGCCTTCCATGTGAGAAAGAAACTGGGGATCCCAAGAAACTGAAGATCTCGTACAACGCTGTGTACTACTCCCTTCACAGAACAGCGCAAACTGGCTTCAACCAGAATAGAAAGAGGAGTGGGAGGCCCCGGTGCACAACTGGGCAAGAGGACAAGTATTTTAGAGTGTCTAGAGAAACAGACGTCTCACAAGTCCTCAACTGGCAGCTTCATTAAATAGTACCCGCAAAACACCAATCTCAATGTCAACAGTGAAGAGGCGACTCCGGGATGCTGGCCTTCTAGACACTATTCTGGTTAGAGACTGTTTGCATTGTTCTGTGAAGAGAGTAGTACACAGCGTTGTACGAGATCTTCAGCCGTTTCCAGCTACAATAGTCATTTACAACATTAACAATGTTTACACTGTATTTCTGATCACTTTGACATTATTTGATTGGACAAAAATGTGCTATTCTTTCAAAAACATGGACATTTGTAACTTTAGAATTTATTCATTTATTTCACCACTAATGGTAGTGTATTTAAAAAATATTTTTTTTTTAACCTTTATTTAACTTTCTTAGCATTCTGGTTATTGTCCGGAATTTCCGATGACTGACGTGCCCAAAGTAAACTGCCCAGAAGCTAGGATATGCATATACTTGATCGCATTGGATAGAAAACACACTGAAGTTCCTAAAACTGTTAAAATAATGTCTGTGGGTATAACAGACCTGATATGACAGGCGAAAACCTTGAGGAAAATCCATCCAGAATTTTTATTTCTTGAGGTCACAGATGCTTGCCTATGGGATATTCAAATTGATAGGACCCAGATTGCAGTTCCTTTGGCTTCCACTAGATGTCAACAGTCTGTAGAAAGGGTTTCATGCTTGTTTTTTGAAAAATTAGTATTTGTAGTTTTTCCAAGATGTCCCCCATTAGAAAAGTAGTCATGTTGCACGCATCAACGAGAGTGCGCTCTTCGTTATTTATCTTTGCTATTGAACACACTATTCTCCGTCTTAAATATTATTGTTTATTTACATATTAGAATACCTGAGGATTAATTGGAAACTTCGTTTGACTTTTTTGGACGATCTTTACCGGTAACCTTTAAGATTCGTTTGTGTGCATGTTGAACGAGTGACCTACTGAATCAAGCGCGCCATCTAAACTGATACTTTTGGGATATAATGAAGGATATTATCGAACAAAACAACCATTAATTGTGTAGCTGGGACCCTTGGGATTGCAATCAGAGGAAGATCTTCAAAGGTAAGTGATTTATTTAATTGCTGTCTGTGATTTTGTGACGCCTGTGCTGGTTGAAAAAGTATTTTGACGTGGGGAGCTGTCCTCAGATAATCGCATGGTATGCTTTCTCCGTAAAGCCTTTTTCAAATCTGACAACGCAGTTGGATTAACAAGAAGCTTTTAAATTATGTAAGACACTTCTATTTTCGTGAATGTTTAATATTCCGATTTTTGTATTTTGAATTTCGCGCTCTGCAATTTCACCGGATGTTGTCGTAGGTGTCCTGCTAGCGTTTGGACATAGGCAAGTCAGTTAAGAACAAATTCTTATTTTCAATGATGGCCTAGGAACATTGGGTTAACTGCCTTGTTCAGGGGCAGAACGACAGATTTTTACCTTGTCAGCTCGGGGATTCGATCTTGCAACCTTTCGGTTGCTCTAACCACTGAGCTACCTGTCACCCGGTATGGCCAGAAGAGGACTGGTCACAACTCTGCCTGGTTCCTCTCTCGGTTTCTTCCTAGGTTCCTGCTTTCTAGGGAGTTTTTTTGTGGCCACTGTGCTTCTACATCTGCATTGCTTGCTCTTTGGGGATTTTAGGCTGGGTTTCTGTTAACCTCTCTGGGACCGTTTGGTACGCGAGCGTCCCACCTTTCAACTGCCAGTGAAACTGCAGGGCGCCAAATTCAAAACAACAGAAATCCCATAATAAATATTCCTCAAACATACAAGTATTTTACACCATTTTAAAGATACAATTGTCGTTAATCCAACCACAGTGTCCGATTTCAAAAACGCTTTTCGGCGAAAGCAGAACATATCGTTATGTTAGGTCAGAGCCAAGTCACAGAAAGCATTCAGCCATTTTCCAACCAAAGAGTGGAGTCACAAAAAGCAGAAATATCGATAAAATTTATCACTTACCTTTGATGATCTTCATCAGATGACACTCCTAGGACATCATGTTACACAATACATGTATGTTTTGTTCGGTAAAGTTCATATTTATATCCAAAAATCTAAGTTTACATAGGAGCGTTACGTTCAGTAGTTCCACAACATCCGGTGATTTTTGCAGAAAGCCACATCAATTACAGAAATGCTCATAATAAATGTTGATGAAAATACAAGAATTATGCACGGAATTATAGATACACTTCTCCTTAATGCAACCGCTGTGTCCGATTTCAAAAAAACTTGACCAAAAAAGCATAATCTGAGTACGGCGCTTAGACAAAAAAATCAAGCCAAACAAATGTCTGCCATGTTGGAGTCGAGAGATGTCCGAATAACATGATAAATATTCACTTACCTTTGATGATCTTCATCAGAATGCACTCCCAGGAATCCCAGGTCCACAATAAGTGCTTGTTCTGTTCGATAATGTACATCATTTATTTCAAAATAGCTCCTTTTGTTGGCGCGTTCAGTACACAATCTAAACTCACCAAGCGCGTTCACTAGTTTCAGACGAAAAGTCAAAAAAAGTTCCGTTACAGTCCATAGCAACATGTCAAACGATGTTTAGAATCAATCTTTAGGGCGTTTTTAACATAAATCTTCAATAATGTTCCAACCGGACAATTCCTTTGTCTGTACAAATGAAGTGGAACGTAGCTACCTTTCACGTGAGCGCGCCAGACCGAGGCTGTGGCACTCTGCCAGACCACTCACTCATAGAGCCCTTATGAGCCCCTCCTTTAGAGTAGAATCCTCTAAACAGGTTTTAAATACTGTTGACATCTAGTGGAAGCCTTGGGAAGTGCAAAATAACTAACATCACACGGTATCTTCAATAGGAGCTGAGTTGAATAACTACAAACCTCAGATTTCCCACTTCTTGGTAGGATTTTTCTCAGGATTTTACCTGCCATATAAGTTCTGTTATACTCACAGACATCATTCAAACAGTTTTAGAAACTTCAGATTGTTTTCTATCCAAATGTTCTATTTATATGCATATTCTAGGTTTTTCGGCTGAGTAGCAGGCAGCTTAATTTGGGCACGTTTTTCATACAAGCTTCCCAATACTGCCCCCTACCCCAAAGAAATTAACTTCACTAGGGTAGGGGGCAGCATTTGGAATTTTGGATGAAAAGCGTGCCCAAGTTAAACTGCCTGCTACTCGGGCCCATAAGCTAGGATATGCATATAATTAGTCGATTTGAATAGAAAACACTGTTAAAATAATGTCTGAGTATAACAGAACTGATATGGCAGGCGAAAACCAGAGGAAAATCCAACCAGGAAGTACTATTATTTTGAAAGGCTGTTTTTCCATTGAAAGCCTATCCACCATACAAAGACTTAGGACCCAGTGGAAATCTGTCTTCCTCAACATGTGACCAGTCTTTAGGCATTGTTTCAGATCTCTATGGCTTCCTCAACATGTGACCAGTCTTTAGGCATTGTTTCAGGCTTTTACTCTGAAAAATGAGGGAGATACACCGCTTTCAATGAGAGGACAGTGGAAATGTCCATCCATGAGCCAGGCACGTGATCGGGAGCGCACATTTATTGTTTACCTTTTTCCATTGACAAAGCTTTTGTCCGATTGAAATATTATTGATTTTTTGTGACAAAAGCAACCTGACGATTGATTTTAAACATCGTTTGACATGTTTCTACTATCTTTTATTGTGTTTTTTGACTTTTCGAGAGTGCTTATTGTGCCTTTGGATTTCTGAACTAAACGCACCAACAAAACTGAGGTATTTGGACATAAAGATGAACTTTATCGAACAAAACACACATTTATTGTGTAACATGAAGTCCTGTGAGTGCCATCTAATGAAGATCATCAAAGGTTAGTGATTCATTTAATCGCTATTTCTGACTTTAATGAGACCTCTCCTTGGCTGGAAAATTACTGTATGGTTTTCTGTGACTAGGTGCTGACCTAACATAATCGTTTGGTGTGCTTTCACCGTAAAGCCTATTTGAAATCGAACACTGTGGCTGGATTTACAAGAAGTTTATCTTTAAAATGGTGTAAAATAATTTTAATTAAGGGATTTGAACCAGACAGGTTAAGCACTTTGTGACAACTACTGATGTAAAAAGGGCTTCATAAAATACATTTGATTAACATGTATATCACATCAACTGACTGTTTTTTCTGATGTTCACACAGGATACCATTTTGAGACATTCTCCACATCCAGAGAGCAACAGCGGGAAGATCAGAGAGCTAAGAGGTCTCATCACTGCCCACATTGTGAAGAGATTTTCCCATTTCTATTAAAGCTAAAAATACACCTAAAAATACACACAGGAGAGAAGCCTTACTCCTGCTCTGACTTTGGAAAACGTTTTAAAACATCAAATGAGCTAAAGGTTCATCAGAAGACTCACACAGGAGAGAAGCCTTACTCCTGCTCTGACTGTGGAAAACGTTTTAAAACATCAAATGAGCTAAAGGTTCATCAGAAGACTCACACAGGAGAGAAGCCTTACTCCTGCTCTGACTGTGGAAAATGTTTTAAAACATTATATGACCTAAAGGTTCACCAGAGAACACACACAGGAGAGAAGCCTTACGTCTGCTCTGACTGTGGAAAATGCTTCACAACATCAACTACTCTAAAAGTTCATCAGAGAACACACACAGGAGAGAAGCCTTATTCCTGCTCTGACTGTGGAACTAGTTTCTCTAAATTTTCCACCTTAAAAACACATGAACGTACACATACAGGAGAGAAGCCTTACTTCTGCTCTGACTGTGGGGCGAGTTTCTCTCAGCTGGGCACCTTAAAAACACACCAACGTATACACACAGGAGAGAAGCCTTATTCCTGCTCTGACTGTGGAAAATGTTTTAAAAGATCAAATGAGCTAAAAGTTCATCAGAGAACACACACAGGAGAGAAGCCTTTCTTCTGCCCTGACTGTGGAACTAGTTTCTCTCAGCTTTCCCACTTAAAATCACATGAACGTATACACACAGGAGCGAAGCCTTATTCCTGCTCTGACTGTGGGAAATGTTTTAAAACATATGACCTAAAGGTTCATCAGAGAACACACACAGGAGAGAAGCCTTATTCCTGCTCTGACTGTGGAAAATGCTTCAGAACATCAACTCATCTAAAAGTTCATCAGAGAACACACACAGGAGAGAAGCCTTATTCCTGCTCTGACTGTGGAAAACGTTTTAAAACATCAAATGAGCTAAAGGCTCATCAGAGAACACACACAGGAGAGAAGCCTTATTCCTGCTCTGACTGTGGAAAATGCTTCAGAACATCAACTCATCTAAAAGTTCATCAGAGAACACACACAGGAGAGAAGCCTTATTCCTGCTCTGACTGTGGAAAACGTTTTAAAACATCAAATGAGCTAAAGGTTCATCAGAGAACACACACAGGAGAGAAGCCTTTCTTCTGCTCTGACTGTGGGGCGAGTTTCTCTCAACTTTCCCATTTACAATCACATGAACGTATACATACAGGAGAGAAGCCTTAAGTCTGCTCTGACTGTGGGGCGAGTTTCTGTCAGCTGGGCACCTTAAAAACACACCAACGTATACACACAGGAGAGAAGCCTTACGTCTGCTCTGACTGTGGAACTAGTTTCTCGCAACTTTCCAACTTAAAATCACATGAACATATACATACAGGGGAGAAGCCATACTCCTGCTCTGACTGTGGAAAATGCTTCAAAACATCAACTGTGCTAAAAGTTCGCCAGAGAACACACACAGGAGAGAAGCCTTATTACTGCTCTGACTGTGTAAATGCTTCACAACATCAACTCATCTAAAAGTTCATCAGAGAACACGTACAGGAGAAAAGCCTTACTCCTGCTCTGACTGTGGAAAATGCTTCAGAACATCAACTCATCTAAAAGTTCATCAGAGAACACACACAGGAGAGAAGCCTTATTCCTGCTCTGACTGTGGGGCGAGTTTCTCTCAACTTTCCCATTTACAATCACATGAACGTATACATACAGGAGAGAAGCCTTAAGTCTGCTCTGACTGTGGGGCGAGTTTCTGTCAGCTGGGCACCTTAAAAACACACCAACGTATACACACAGGAGAGAAGCCTTAAGTCTGCTCTGACTGTGGAACTAGTTTCTCGCAACTTTCCAACTTAAAATCACATGAACGTATACATACAGGGGAGAAGCCATACTCCTGCTCTGACTGTGGAAAATGCTTCACTACATCAACTAAGCTAAAAGTTAATCAGAGTACACGTACAGGAGAAAAGCCTTACTCCTGTTCTGACTGTGGGGTGAGTTTCTCTTGACTGGATACCTTAAACACACACCAACATATACATAAAGGAGAGAAGGCATACTCTTGCTCTGTTTGTGTAAAATGCTTCAAAACAGCAACCGATCTTATAGTTCATCAGAGAACACACGCATGAGAGAAGCCTACTCACACTTTTGGGTGAGTTTCTCTCACCATAGCAACTTAACACACCAATGTAGTCACACAGGAGAGAAGTCTTACTCCTGCTCTGTGGAAGGGTGGGCGTGTAACTCAAACTTCTAGCCAAAGGCTGCTGTGTTTAGAATCTCATCAAGGAGGACTGTAGCATTTTAGCTAATCAGCAACTTTGCAACTACTTACTACTTTTTAGCTATTACTTAGCATGTTAGCTTAGCATGCAACTACTTAGTATGTTAGCTAACCTTTCCCCTAAAACCATTTAACCCCTCACCCCTAACCTAGCTAACGTTAGCAACAACAAATTGGAATTCGTAGCATATCATACATATTACAAAATAACGTAAGAATTGTAATTCGTAACATACGATACATCCTAGAAGTCGTATTATACTGAACAATTTAAACACAACAATTTCAAAGATGTATAGTTCGTATAAGGAAATCAGTCATTTTAAATAAGAGGCCATAATCTATGGATTTCACATGACTGGGCAGGGGCTCCGCCATGGGTGGGACTTGGGAGGGCATAGGCCCACTTGGGAGCCAGGACCATTCAATCGGCATGACTTTTTCCCCACAGAAGGTCTTGATTACAGACAGAAATACTACTCAGCCCCTCCCCCCACCACCTCAGACAATCCTGCAGGTGAAGAGGTCCTGGGCTGCCGTGGTTACATGTGATCTGCAGTTGTGAGGCCGGTTGGATGTCCTGCCAAATTCTCTAAAAGGACGTTAGAGGTGGCTTATGGTAGAGATATACATATTGAATTCTCTCCTGCAGTCATCATGCATCTAGTAGACACTTCTTTAAAAATACATTTTTTGAACCTTTATTTAACTCTGCAAGTCTGTTAATAAGAACTAATTCTTATTTACAATGATGGCCTAGGAACAGTGTGTTAACTGCCTTGTTCAGAGGCAGAACAACAGAGTTTTACCTTGTCTGCTCGGGGACCTTTTGGTTACTGGCCCAACGCTCCAACCACGAGGCTACCTTCCGCCCCTAACATGTATCAGATAGAGATGGTGTGATGATCACTTTTCAACACTAGTTTGGGGGGATTATTTTACAACTTTATTTAATGATACACAGTTTATGAAATGAATCCATGTGTTTATTAATTGTCTTTCAAACTAGATTAGTTATTTTAGTTACTGATCATGAATGTGTTTGAATAACTGCATTGAAGCAAAGTTTATTGATCGGCCAATGAAAAATAAAGTTACATGAATATGTACTGGTCAACCTCTTCTTCTCTTTAGTATTCAGTTCTTCATATTAGATCTGACAGTATGAATGGTTCTTATGGTTGTATTCAGTTCTTCATATTAGATCTGACTGTATGAATGGTTCTTATGGTTGTATTCAGTTCTTCATATTAGATCTGACAGTATGAATGGTTCTTATGGGCTGAGTGCCCGGAGTGTTTTTGTATGACTACAGTCAGGAGTTCTCTCTGACCCTGTGACGTCACCAGCACATTAAGCACATTCATCTTGAGATAGCCAGGTGAGACAACCACATATCACAGTAAACACATTTCTCCTCAATTAGCCAGTGTCACTTATTATTATTATTAGTAGTAGTAGTAGTAGTATTTGGGGGAGATACTCTTTAAAGACGTATGATTTCAGACCTTTTCGGGCAGATGGGCAGGTACTCTGCTGTCCTAGCATCAGAGGGAAGCTGGTGCCACCATTGGGGTGCCAGGACAGAGAAGTGCTTTGACTGGGCTGAGAGGGAGCTTGACCTCCTGTAGCAGTGGGACGGCCATGAGACCAGAGGTGGCAGAACTGAGTGCTCGGGTTGGGATACAGGGTTTGAGCATAGCCTGAAGGTAGAGATGGGGCAGTTCTTCTTGCTGCACCGTAAGTAAACACCATTGTCTTGTAGTGGATGTGAGCTTCGACTGGAAGCCAGTGGAATGTATGGAGGAGCAGGGTGACATGGGGGAACTTGGGAAGGTTAAACACCCAGACGGACTGCAGTGTTCTATGGGAGACCCATCATTCAGGGCAGGTGAGCCATCTGTTTTGAGCCCCATAGTTTTAGCGATAAAACAGTGTGAAATAAATTATCTGTTTGCAAACAATGTAAAAAAACATAATTGAGTTATTAATAAAGCTGCATACAAACATGGACTCTTTTTTTGTTTTCTTGAGTAAGGCAGCTCCAAAATGCAGATCTTCAGCCTTCTGTGGAGGTGGGGCAAGCCCGCAGAAAATAGGGAGCTTTGCGCCGTGATCGGCTCAGTGTTCTGTCATTCATGGGGACAAGACGTCACTGCCAAGTCTAAGGGTAGAAATTGAAAATTCAAGGCCCTTGGGTGCTGCCATAGAGTTACATTAGAAGTGCCCATCCAAGAAGGCTTAAGGTCATTGTCCACAGATAGAATAACTTCAAATCATGTGATATCTACAGTCGCTTTTATTGGACTGATCATGTCAACATCATACTTTCAACATCTGAGCTAGCAGTCATCATCATGAATCAAGTTGACAGTCTACTGGCAAATCCTTTTTAATCTTTGTCATATTAAGAGAAATAATGAGAAATTATAGATAAAATGTATCGGTGCTCATCGGTCATTGGACATAAACATCACACAACAAATTGCAAATTCAACAATGAGTGGTTTGGAAGGAATCAGTGGCAAACTGCAAGCATTGCAAAGCAATCATTAGCCTGCTATTCAGTGGAGTGGCTGTGTGGTCCCAAGTCTAAGATTAAGGGTCTCTTTTCCTAGTTTAAAACTGTAAACATTCAACATTGGCCATGCTGTCAATGAAGCTTGATTTGTGCCACGCTCAAATCAACTTAACTCGGTACTGCAAAATCTGACTTGTGTGAGTTCAAAACAACTGGGAACTTGGGGAAAAACACTGAGGGAAAAACGACTGAGAAAATACGTTTTGAACTTTCATCCAACTCGGAATTGTAAATTGGGAACTCGGGCCTCTTTCTACAGCTACGACCTGAAGATCACTGACGTCATCATGATTCCTTTTTTTTCTTCTTCGAGTTCCCAGTTGTCTTGAAAGCACCACAAATCCAGAGAATGCCATAATTTGTTGACGAATTTTGATGACAAAATATGCCCACAAATTACTGCCGCGCCACCTTCCTGTTCAAGTGAGCACAGCACAACAAAGTAAGTCCAAAAATGTCTTGTATGCTGCTGCATAAATTATGTAATATGCCAGGAAGATATGTATACTGTAGCTAAGAAAGTAATACTAAGTGTATGTTGTGTAGTAAGATGTTAGTAGCCCATGTGCCCCACCCTAATAATTTTATCTAGTTTCACATCTTAATTTTGCCTACTGTTCTGACTTGGTGGTTCACATGTAGCCTATAACCTGTTTTTGAGAAATGTAATCATTGAATATTGTAAGAATTTTCATTGTCTGCATATATGCCCCTTTATTTATCCTACGGTTCTGACTTGGCGTACAGGGAGAACACTGTAAGGACGGCCCATGTTCTGAATTCTGTCGCTGTACATTTCCAAAGTGCTGAACAAATAGTTACATTGACTACGTCCGTCCTAGCTCGCTCATTAATGTCTTAATCGAAATTACGGATTGCCTCTTATCGTCCCCTTATGCCATAGTTTGTACATCTCAATTGTCAGTAGAAACCACATTTGTTTAAGTAAGTCAGCCATGTTATTTTAAAAGGCAGTAAATGAGGCTGAATGAAATGTTTCGTTGCCAGACAAGGCTCCGCTGATAGCCAGGTGAAAGCAGTGGTAAGTTGTTGAGACTATGCTGTTGGTCCTAACAGTTTGTGGGCACTGTTTCTCACTGTTATAGTGCAATTATATAGTGCAATTATGGCCTCCAGTATTTATGCTGCAGTAGTTTGTGTCGGGGGTGCTATGGTCAGTTTGTTGTATCTGGAGTACTTCTCCTGTCCTATTCGGTGTCCTGTGTGAATCTAAGTGTGCATTCTCTAATTCTCTCCTTCTCTCTTTCTTTCTCTCTCTCTGAGGACCTGAGCCCTAGGACCATGCCCCAGGACTACCTGACATGATGACTCCTTGCTGTCCCCAGTCCACCTGACCGTGCTGCTACTCCAGTTTTAACTGTTCTGCCTTATTATTATTCGACCATGCTGGTAATTTATGAACATTTGAACATCTTGGCCATGTTCTGTTATAATCTCCACCCGGCACAGCCAGAAGAGGACTGGCCACCCCACATAGCCTGGTTTCTTTCTAGGTTTTGGCCTTTCTAGGGAGTTTTTCCTAGCCACCGTGCTTCTACACCTGCATTGCTTGCTGTTTGGGGTTTTAGGCTGGGTTTCTGTACAGCACTTTGAGATATCAGCTGATGTACGAAGGGCTATATAAATAAATTGGATTTGATTTGAATTAATGTATTGTTTAGTGGCTTTGCTGGCATGCGTCCAATTTTTTTTATTTTATTTTACTAGGTAAGTCAGTAAAGAACAAATTCTTATTTACAATGAAGGCCTATCCCAGCCAATCCCAACCGATGCTGGGCCAATTGTGCGCTTCCCTATGGGACTCCCAATCATGGCCAGATGTGATTCAGCTAGGATTCAAACCAGGGACTGTAGTGATGTCTCTTGCACTGAGATGAGGTGCCTTAGACTGCTGCGCCACTCGCGAGCCCTAAAAAGGTTTGTGCCCAATGTAGGGTAGGAGTTTGAAGGCACAAGCGGGGACCCCAGCCAACAGAGAATTGAGAAATGTTTTGGTACTCTTCCCCAGATCTGTGCCTCACCACAAATCTGTCTTGGAGCTCAACGGAAAATTTCTTCGACCTCATTGCTTGGTTTTTGCTCTGACTTGCACTGTCAACTGTGGGACCTTATAAAGACAGGTGTGATCCTTTTCATGTCCATACATTTGAATTTGCCACAGGTGGACTCCAAGTTGTAGAAACATCTCAAGGATGATCAATGGAAACAGGATGCACTTGAGCTGAATTTTGAGTCTCAGAGGAAAGGGTCTGTGTCACGAATATTACCGAAGGTGGCTCCCCTTCTTGTTCGGGTGGCGGTCGTCGTCGCCGGTCTACTAGCTGCCATCGATCCTTTGTTCCGTGTTCGTTTGGTTTTGTCTAATTGGTTTCACCTGTTCATTGTTTGGTTGTTCGGGTGGGGTCGTTGTCGCAGGTCTACTAGCTGCCACCGATCCTTTGTCCCGTGTTCGTTTGGTTTTGTCTAATTGGTTTCACCTGTTCATTGTTTGGTTGTTCGGGTGGGGTCGTTGTCGCAGGTCTACTAGCTGCCACCGATCCTTTGTTCCGTGTTCGTTTGGTTTTGTCTAATTGGTTTCACCTGTTCATTGTTTGGTTGTTCGGGTGGGGTTATTTAAGCTATTTTGTTCCTTTGATTTTGGACATTAAAGCATGTTTATTCCCACATCCTTTGCTCTCTGCGCCTGACTCAACACCCATTCACTCATTGAGCGTTACAGTCTGAATATTTATGCAAATAAGGTATTCATTTTTATAAATTGACAAATTACTAAACTTTTTTCACTTTGTCATTATGTGTATATTGATGAGGGGTAAAACATGCATTTAATGAATTTTTGTATAAGGCTGTAACGTAACAATATGTGGAAAAAGTCAAGGGGTCTTGTATAATGCCCTGTATATGCTTTAAACTACAATTTAAGGATCTGAAGTGGTAAACACAAAGGCATAATGGGAAATGCATGTCCAATGGTTCTCTCTGTATGAGTCACATTAAAACACTAGGTAGGGCAGTGGTTATCTGTATTAGTATTACCAACATAAAAACACCTAGGTAGATTAGTGGTTATCTCGGTATTAGTATTATCTCTGTTTCACCCACATTAAAACACTAGGTAGGGCAGTGGTTCTCTCCGTATTAGTATTATCTCTGTATTACCCACATTAAAACACCTAGGTAGAGCAGTGGTTCTCTCTGTATTAGTATTACCCACATTAAAACACCTAGGTAGAGCAGTGGTTCTCTCTGTATTAGTATTACCCACATTAAAACACCTAGGTAGATCAGTGGTTCTCTCGGTATTAGTATTATCTCTGTATTACCCTAGGTAGAGCAGTGGTTCTCTCTGTATTAGTATTATCTCTGTATTACCCACATTAAAACATCTAGGTAGAGCAGTGGTTATCTCTATTAGTATTATCTCTATATTAGTATTACCAACATTAAAACACCTAGGTAGAGCAGTGGTTATCTCTATTAGTATTATCTATATATTAGTATTACCAACATTAAAACACCTAGGTAGAGCAGTGGTTCTCTCTGTATTAGTATTATCTCTGTATTACCCACATTAAAACACCTAGGTAGAGCAGTGGTTCTCTTGGTATTAGTATTATCTCTGTATTACCCACATTAAAACACCTAGGTAGAGCAGTGGTTCTCTTGGTATTAGTATTATCTCTGTATTACCCACATTAAAACACCTAGGTAGAGCAGAGAGGACAGAGCATGTATCTTTGCAGCACACAGGTGTTTCATCTCCACACTGGGATGATTTTAACAGTGCAACGCCACACTGGCCTCATGCCTCTCAGGTAGGAGGGTACCAGAAGTAAAATAATAAAAAACGCAAAACTAACTTCAGGAACACACAGTCACCAACAATATGTCCCTGGCGTCAATACTTTCTACTGGCTCAGCTCGCTGTTACAGCACAGCACCACCAAATTCCATGTATTAAGTAACCATCTGTCTTATGGAACCATAATGTAACATATCACACTATTTTGAGAGTCTCGGATTTATATTTACTATGTTACATCTGGTCTATGAGACGAGGCTGCTCCTAGATCTACATTATAAACACCCAGATCAAGAGGTGTGTTTTCCCTTCAGCATCTGCATGTGGCATAAACTCACCCACCTCACATCATGAATCTAAAATAGTTATCTTTGGCTGTGAGTGATGGGAAAAAATCTGACTCTAAGGCAAGTACTTGAATAATTCAATGGATGTTTTATTTACAAACTTGATGATAAAATATTATATATATTTTTTATTTTATTTACTTTGCTATGGGAATTCAATGGGAAGTGAGCCGTGCTTCAGCTGAACTGCAGTACCGAAAATGCCCTCTGAGCACTTAGAAAGCATGCTTATCGACTGGAAGCCTGGCCCCTTGATCCGAGAAGGGTGTAATTGCAGACCGCAAACCCTTTTCCTAACGTTAACCTCAGTCTCCTCACCTGCCATGCTTATTCACCTAACCAGACACCTTAAATATCCTAACCTCCACTTTAATTATCCTAACCTGTTATGTATGCTTTGTGCCTAGTTAAATAAATACATAAATATTTATATATATTTTTTTACAAATAGTCTCCATCAGTTTCATAACACCGAAACTGACCAATGTCATGTATCAAATTTTATTTTTCAGGGAACATCCACATCAAGAAACTGTACAGTAGTTCTCCTACTGGGAGGCGCGGGAAATAGTTTAAAGAGCGATTGGTGCTGAGGAAGCTATGGCAGTGTATGCCCCGCAGCCTGTTGAGATTCATAATGTCGTTTGCCAGTTGAAGAATACCGAATGTAAACATTAATTGTTCGTGCGGCTGAAAGGTTTTTGGGAGTTCAGTAATTAACATTGGAAGCATTGCAGGCAGTGGTGGAAAAAGTACCCACTTGTCATAATTGAGTAAAAGTAAAGATGCTTGAGTCCTTTCCTATCAAGCTTAAAGTGAAATCCACCCAGTCAAATACCACTTGAGTAAAAGTATAAAGTATTTGGTTTGACATATATGTAACGGATGTGAAATAGCTAACTAGTTATCGGTGGTGCGCGCTAAATAGCGTTTCAATCGGTGACGTCACTTGCTCTGAGACCTTGAAGTAGTAGTTCCCCTTGCTCTGCAAGTGCCGCGGCTTTTGTGGGGCGATGGGTAACGATGCTTCATGGGTGACTGTTGTTGATGTGTGCAGAGGGTCCCTAGTTCGCGCCCGAGTATGGGCGAGGGGACAGTCTAAAGTTATACTGTTACATATACATAAGTATCAAAGGTAAAAGTCTAAATAATTTCAAAGCCATTATATTAAGCAAAAGATTTTCTTGAAATGTAAATGTTTGGATAGTCAGGGGCACACTCCAACACTCAGGGCGCGTTTCTAAATTCGCTCTGGCTATATACTCCGATTTCAGAGCACTCTGGTCTGAGTGCCAGAGGACAGAATAATTGATCAAAGCTTAGCAAGCCGTGAGTACGGCCGGTGTCAGGAAACATCGGCAAATAAAACGTAATTAAATTGTTGCCTGTAGCACAGTTAAAGTCACCAATGCTCTCTGGATAACATGAACACAGCCTAACCAGCTCTGCTAAGGCGAGTAAAACGGCCAGAGTTCTCTCATTTGTACTGAAAGTAGCTAGCAAGCTAGCCAATGCTAACCAGTTATCTTGGATGCTTGACTGCCGTTGTGAGGTCAGAACGCTTGAATCAACCCTCCTCCTCCGCCAGAGCGTCCAGTGTGTCTCTGAACGCTCCGAGAGCGATACGAACTGACAGTCTGACAACGCTCTGAATTTACGAACGACCAAGCGCACTCTGGCACTCCAGATTGAATTTAAGATCACATCCATAATTTACTAACAAAGTATTTGTGTTTAGTGACTCCAACAGATCAGATGCAGTAGGGATGCGCGAATTTAAAATTAAATGTTCCCCT
The DNA here is from genome assembly GCF_045791955.1 of Oncorhynchus clarkii lewisi. Classification (NCBI taxonomy): domain Eukaryota; kingdom Metazoa; phylum Chordata; class Actinopteri; order Salmoniformes; family Salmonidae; genus Oncorhynchus; species Oncorhynchus clarkii. Next base: position 2,294,086 of record NC_092164.1, read on the forward strand.
GTCCTGCTAATCATTCAAAATGTAACGAGTACTTTTGGGTGTCAGGGAAAATGTATGGAGTTGAAAGTACATTATTTTCTTTAGGAATGTAGTGAAGTAGAAGTTGAAGTTGTCAAAATATATCAAAAGTAAAGTACAGATACCCCCCAAAAACTACTGATGTGGCACTTAAATGTTTGTACTTAAGTACTTTACACCACTGATTGCAGGGAATACTGACTGAAGATGTTCCTCGCTACGAGGCCCATGAGACTGTGTAGGGATGTGATTTGAATCGGACTGTGACTGAACGAGTGGGATGTTGTTATTTATCTATTTTTGTATTTTGTTTTGATGTCGTTGTTCCCCCTCCCCTTTTCCGTAAAGGAAATGTATTTTCTTCTACAGTTTATTAACCTTACAGTAGGTGGCGGCAGACACGTTATATTTGTGTAAATGTCAGTATACCAGAGAAGAAGATGACGCTGCTGCGCTATAGTAGTGGGGAACAGGAAGTTCCGGGTCGAAACGACAGAACTGTGTTTTGAAGTCGATAGTGGTTGTGTCCGTTTCTAATGTATCATTGTAGGTATGTAATAGCATGTTTAAACTTTCTAATGTCGAGAGAATATATAACACGCTAGGTAACAAATCCGTCAATGTATTATCACGTTTGGTAAAGGATTTAATTGTTTGTGTTATTTTGGGGTCAAACCGAGTGAGTGAAGAACGTGTTTTTTTTTATTTTTAAAGTCACATAACTAGACTGGGTTTATCTGAGTGTATGTACATAGTTTCTTCAAAGTCATTTCATAAAGATTCCACTTATTTGAGTTCGTTTTTACATGTTATTGGTTTTGTGTAAAATGTTTATGAGCTGGTAAATAGCCTCGTCCGAACCATCCTGTTCTCGCGAGTTTACATACACTGTTTCGTTAATGAAAGCTCGCGAGATCAGGATGGTTCGGACGAGGCTAGTCAAATGGCGGGAACGATTTCGGTTGTCTTTCTATGAGTTTATTCGTGGTGAAATGGCGACAAAATAGAGGGAAGCTAACTGAAGTTATCCTTCACCATTTGGAGAGAGAGGCCAACTGCATGGAATGGCTTCGATTAATGCGGATGAATCGGAGCACGTGTCAAACTCATTCCATGGAGGACCAAGTGTCTGCAAGTAATAATGTGTTAAGAGTGGAAAGTTGGGATGGTGTTTGAGGAGACCACATGGCCTCATTTACACCCTGATTAACCAAGGCCATAAAAAGAGGTGAAGTTAAACTGGGATGCAGCTGTGTAAACGAGAACTTGTTCTGAACTAGCCTACCTGGTTAAGTAAAGGTGAAATAAAACATTGAAAATGGTAGATTGTTAATATCTTGTGCTGGTCAGGTTCAGCAAGGGAAGATTCTTCAATTGGAAAATCATAATGGGACGAAGCTCAGAAGCCATGACCCTGGAGCTGATGCTACATTGAAGGGAGTAATAATCTCTGAGCTTCCATGGCTGGTCCCGTAGTAAGAGGACCTACTGTCAGACTGATGGAGCTTCCATGGCTGGTCCCGTAGTAAGAGGACCTACTGTCAGACTGATGGAGCTTCCATGGCTGGTCCTTTAGTAAGAGGACCTACTGTCAGACTGATGGAGCTTCCATGGCTGGTCCCGTAGTAAGAGGACCTACTGTCAGACTGATGGAGCTTCCATGGCTGGTCCCGTAGTAAGAGGACCTACTGTCAGACTGATGGAGCTTCCATGGCTGGTCCCGTAGTTAGAGGAAGTACTGTCAGACTGATGGAGCTTCCATGGCTGGTCCTGTAGTAAGAGGAAGTACTATCAGACTGATGGAGCTTCCATGGCTGGTCCCGTAGTAAGAGGACCTACTGTCAGACTGATGGAGCTTCCATGGCTGGTCCCGTAGTAAGAGGACCTACTGTCAGACTGATGGAGCTTCCATGGCTGGTCCCGTAGTAAGAGGACCTACTGTCAGACTGATGGAGCTTCCATGGCTAGTCCCGTAGTAAGAGGACCTACTGTTAGAACTGGTCTTTCTACTAGTCCTGACATGGTTTCGAGGCCTGTTCAGAAATATTGCAACCACAAATGCATTGTGACAAAGGATACTTTAATATTGAATAATATGTACTTCATAGCTTTCATTGGTGAGGTTATCAACAACTTGGATTGTGTAAAGCAGAAATACCAGGTTTAAAGTTATCTTGTAAACTGCAGCAGAGTTGTTGGGGGTAACAGATGTTACTGTCGGTATGGTTTTTGATAAGCTGGATAATCTGGGGGTGAATTGTCTCAGCATGATATAAACCCCAATGTTTGTAAACACAGAAAGGGATCTATTGATATAGTTTATTGGGCGGTGTGGGAGGGTTATTGGGGAAGGGGAGGGTGTGGTAGAAGTTAATAGGATTTCTTGGTTTATTTTCTTAGTACAGAATTAGACAGACCTTAAACATTTGTTTGTGGACCTCCATGATACCATAGGAGGTCTGCATCAACAGACTTCAGTGCAGGTAGTGCCTCATCAGAGAGAGAACATTTCAGTTGGTCTATAGTTCTGAAGCTGAATGTAATGATTATCAGTTCTTTACATGTGTACTAATATTCAGACACATTCAGTTGTTTCTATATTTATCTATAATTCAGGGTTTTCACACGGGGCTTCAAGTAAATTAATATTAGTGCCTGAAAAAGTCCTTGAATTTGACTTGCCACTGTACGAACCCTGATAATTCTTAATATGGTGTGAATGGGAAATACATTTGGTTTTTGTGAGTGAATTAAAACAGTGAAGACAAGGTTATTCATAAAATAGTACATAGTGCTGCCTGAAACATACTGCAACCTTGTACTAAATGGTTGTTGAGTCATTTATGCATTTATGTGAATTTAGAAAATCTACTATAGATTAAGTGCACTTATGTTGTGCAATTTAAAATGTGTACTTTGTGTCTAATGTGAATGAATGTATTGTCAGGGATTATCTACCTGATCTAATGAAATGAGATAATTGAACATGAAAAAATAGAAAATATTTTTGCAGAATAAAGTGCCAGAACTGTCAAGAAAATAACTTTTGTGTCCGTTTGTCTTTATTACTACAGACCGACTCAGATTAATTCTGAGGCCGGTAACATCAACAGTGAGGACAAACCCAGCTTGTCACTCTCCTTCCACACTGAGTCCAAACCTACAGTCACTGGGTCCTGATTGTGACAGTGGAGCCCAGTTTGCTCTGCAGGATCCAGAGATGGCATCAGTGAAGCTGGAAGACTGCAGTCAAACACTGGAGCTGAATGTCAACCTTAAAGATGAAGAAGAGGAGGAGAAGATTAGGACAACTGTTAGTCATGGTAAGAGCTGGTTCTATCTATAAATGATCTTATTAAATTAGACCTCCATAAGTTATGACCAGTCTATTGATAGGTTGAATTCTGTTATTCTGACATCACGCATCCCTGAACAACTCAAGACTTCACCGTGAAGCAAAAACAATTTAAACTTGTAACTCCTGTCTTTGCCCACACATTGTCTCAAGAATGTTGAAAATGTTTGATACCCTCAATCACCAAGTATAATTCTTCACGGTTTACCAGTGAAATGACCAAGCTGCGTCTGCATCCCAATCGTTTGATCTCAATCAATTCCATCGGAATATGGATTTAAATCTTCTTGAATTACTATTTGGTTAGAAAATTAGAGCAGATGGTGTTAAATTATATAGACTTCCTGTATTTTGTTTTAATCAAAGCACATTCTGCCTCATGGCGCGATGTTGAGTTTGGGACGATTCAGCAAACCATTCTAAAATCTCGTAAGAAAATAGGTGTTGTTTTTGTTGTAACAGTAATGTTATGCTATAATATTTGGTGATGTGGACTACTAATTAATCATTAGGCGTTCGTCCAAGACATTGATCTAACTTTACTAAACAAACACCATTGTGGCGGCTCATCGCTCTTGCAGCACTACACCCCTGCAGTCTGCTGCACCGAACTAGTGATTGATGCTCACCTAGCCACCAATTCGTACTCTTTTGCCTCGTTCAACATTTGGTGACGCAAAAATAAAAGAACATGCTGTTTTTATGAAAATCTGGGACTATTTGGCCAAGGAAACATTTCTGGTTGGTTCAAGGAATGTCACACAGGGAGACTTTTTAAAACAGGATTGAGTGAAGTATTTCAACGATTTTACTGAGTTACAGTTCATATAAGGGGCGGCAGGTAGCCTAGTGGTTAGAGCATTGGGCCAGTAACCTAAAGGTTGCTGGATGGAATCAATGAGCTGACAAGGTAAAAATCTGCCGTTCTGCCCCTGATCAAGGCAGTTAACTCACTGTTACCCCGGAAGGCCGCCATTGTTAGGAAGAATTGTTCTTAACTGACTTGTCTAGTTAAATAAAGGTTCAAGTAAAGGGCAACCTTTCGGTTACTAGTCCAATGCTCTAACCACTAAGCTACCTGTCACCCGTTACAGCCAGAGAGACAACACTCTGAGCCTGGTTCCTCTCTGAGTTTCTTCCTAGGTTCCTGCTTTATAGGGAGTTTTTTTGTGGCCACTGAGCTTCTACATCTGCATTGCTTGCTCTTTGGCGGATTTTAGGCTGGGTTTCTGTTCAGCACTTTGTGACAACTACTGATGTAAAAAGGTCTTCATAAAATACATTTGACTGACATGAAAATCACACCAACTGACTGGTTCTTCTGATGTTCTCACAGGAGACCATGTTGAGACATTCTCTACACCCAGAGATCAACAGCAGGAAGATCAGAGAGCTAAGAGGTCTCATCACTGCCCACATTGTGAAGACATTTTCCCATTTCTATCAAAGCTAAAAATACACCTAAAAATACACACAGGGGAGAAGCCTTACTCCTGCTCAGACTGTGGGGCGAGTTTCTCTCGACTGGATACCTTAAAAACACACCAACGTATACATACAGGAGAGAAGCCTTACTCCTGCCCTGACTGTGGGGAGAGATTCTCTCAAAAGACCAACTTAAAAGCACACCAACAAATACATACAGGAGAGAAGCCTTACTCCTGCTCTGACTGTGGAAAAAGTTTCTCCCGATCTGATAACTTAAAATCACATGAACGTATACATACAGGAGAGATGGCATACTCCTGCTCTGACTGTGGAAAATTCTTCAAAACATCAACTGGGCTAACTGTTCATCAGAAAGCACACACAATGGAGAAGCCTTACTTCTGCTCTGACTGTGTAAAGTGCTTCAAAACATCAACTGAGCTAAAAGTTCATCAGAGAACACACACAGGAGAAAAGCCTTACTCCTGTTCTGACTGTTTAAAATGCTTCAAAACATCAACTGAGCTAAAAGTTCACCAGAGAACACACACAGGAGAGAAGCCTTTCATCTGCTCTGACTGTGGGGTTAGTTTCTCTCGACTGGATACCTTAAAAACACACCAACGTATCCATACAGGAGAAAAGCCTTACTACTGCCCTGACTGTGGGGAGAGATTCTCTCAAAAGACCAACTTAAAAGCACACCAACTAATACATACAGGAGAGAAGCCTTACTCCTGCTCTGATTGTGGGAAGAGTTTCTCCCTATCGGGTACCTTGAAATCACATGAACGTATACATACAGGAGAGAAGCCTTACTACTGCTCTTTCTGTGGAAAACGTTTCTCCCGATCGGGTACCTTGAAATCACATGAACTTATACATACAGGAGAGAAGCCTTACTCCTGCTCTGAATGTGTAAAATGCTTCAAAACATCAACTGAGCTAAAAGTACATCAGAGAACACACACAGGAGAGAAGCATTACTACTGCTCTGACTGTGGAAAATGTTTTAAAACATCAACTGAGCTAAAAGTTCACCAGAGAACACACACAGGAGAGAAGCCTTACGTCTGCTCTGACTGTGGGAAGAGTTTCTCTCACCAGAGCAACTTAAAAACACACCAACGTATACATTAACTTCATGTGGGTACCTGGGACAGTTGCGTCCCACCTGGTCAACATCCGGTGAAATTGCAGAGTGACCAATTCAAATGTAATTACTATAAATATTTACATTTCATGAAATCACAAGTGTAATACATTAAAATAAAGCTAAACTTGTTGTTAATCTAGCCGCCATGTCAGATTTCAAAAAGGCTTTAAGGCGAAAGCAAACCATGCGATTATCTGAGGACGGCGCTCAGCACACAAAACATTACATACAGTTACCAGCCAAGAAGACTAGTCACGAAAGTCAGAAATATGATGATCTTCATATGGTTGCACTCACAAGACTCCCAGTTACACAATAAATGTTAATTTTGTTCGATAAAGTCCCTCTTTATATCTTGAAACCTAATTTTGTTGGCACATTTTGTTCAGTAATCCAATGGCTCAAATGCGGTCACAAGAGGCAGACGAAAATTCCAAATAGTATCCGTAAAGTTTGTAGAAACATGTAAAACGATGTTTATAATCAATCCTCAGGTTGTTTTTAGCCTAAATAATCGATAATATTTAAACTGGCAACAGCGTCGTCAATATAAAAGAAAAACAAGAAAGGTGCTCTCTGCAGGACCCAGCTCTGGGGACATCCCACTATCCACTGACTCAATGTGGTCATTCTCCCTCATTTTTCAGAATACAAGCCTGAAACAATGTCTAAAGACTGTTCACATCTAGTGTTAGCCATAGGGAACGGAATCTGGGTCCTATCCCTTTAAATGGTGGGTAGGCTTTCATTGGAAAAACAGCCATTTCAAAATAATGTTATACAATGTTATATAAATAATGTTTTGTTAGCTTCTACTGTAAAGATTTGCACTTGGTGTTGAATACCCTCTGTTATTCTTCTAATTTTGAAAACAAACACTAGTCTGCCAATTGACTGGGTGGTACTGCTTCCCTCTCAGCCTGGTCTGACTCTGTCTGTAGGGAGAGTTTCAACTGGGCAGCTTAAAAACACACCAACGTTTACACGTAGGAGAGAAGCCTTACTCCTGCTCTGTGGAAGGGTGGGCGTGTAAACTCAAACATCATTCCAAAGGTTGAGTGTTTGAATCTCATCACGGAGGACTTTAGCTTTTTAGCAACTTGGCAACTACTTACTACTTTTGTCATTTCAGCCTTTGTCAAGATAATCCATCCACCTGACAGGTGTGGCATATCACGATGCTGATAAAACAGCATGGTCATTACACAGGTGCACCTTGTGCTGGGGGACAATAAAAGGCCACACAACACAATGTCGCATATATCTCAAGTTCAGGGAATGTGCAATTCTCATGATGACTGCAGGAATGTCCACCAGAGCTGTTGCCAGAGAACTCAATATTTATATCTCTACCATTAGCCACCTCTAACGTCCTTTTAGAGAATTTGGCAGGACATCCAAACGGCCTCTCAACTGCAGATCACATGTAACCACGGCAGCCCAGGACCTCTTCACCTGCAGGATTGTCTGAGGTGGTGGGGAGGAGGGGCTGAGTAGTATTTCTATCTGTAATCAAGACCTTTTGAGGGGAAAAACTCATTCTGATTGGCCGGGGCTGGCTCCCAAGTGGGCCTATGCCCTCCCAAGTCCCACCCATGGCTGAGCACCTGCCCAGTCATGTGAAATCCATACTAAATGGCGTGGCACGGATGTTTTTGTAATATATAATACGTTTTGCTCTGAGACCAGGTTGTCCCTCTGCAGTATTCTGTGGGAAGGAGCTAGTATACACTTTTTTTATTGAACCTCTATTGAACTAGTCAAGTCAGTTAAGAACAAATTCTTATTTAAAATGATGGCCTAGGAACAGTGGGTTAACTGCCTTGTTCAGAGGCAGAACAACAGATTTTTACCTTGTCAGCTCGGGGATTCGATTTAGCAACCTTTTGGTTACTGACCCAATGCTCTAACCACTAGGCTACCTTCCGCCCCAAACATGTATCTGATAGAGATGGTGTGATGATCACTTTTCACCACTAGTTTGGGGGGGTTGTTTTACAACTTTATTTAATGATACACAGTTTATGAAATGAATACGTGTGTTTATTAATTGTCTTTAAAACTAGACGAGTTATTTTAGTTACTGATCATGAATATGTTTGGATAACTGCATTGAAGCAAACTTTATTGATCTTCCAATGAAAAATAAAGTTACATGAATATGTACTGGTCAACCTCTTCTTCTCTTTAGTATTCAGTTCTTCATATTAGATCTGACAGTATGAATGGTTCTTATGGTTGTATTCAGTTCTTCATATTAGATCTGACAGTATGAATGGTTCTTATGGGCTGAGTGCCTGGAGTGTTTTTGTATGACTACAGTCAGGTGTTCTCTCTGACCCTGTGATGTCACCACCACATTAAGTACATTCATCTTAAGATAGCCAGGTGAGACAACCACATATCACAGTAAACACATTTCTCCTCAATTGGTCAGTGTCACATTATTATTATTATTATTATTATTATTATTATTTGTATTTTGTGGGGGGGGGGGGGGTACTCTTTAAAGACGTAGGGTTTCAGACCATTTCGGGCAGATGGGCAGGTACTCTGCTGTCCTAGCATCAGAAGGAAGCTGGTGCCACCATTGGGGTGCCAGGACAGAGAAGTTCTTTGTCTGGGCTGAGAGGGAGCTTGACCTCCTGTAGCAGTGGGACGGCTTTGAGTCCAGAGGTGGCAGACCTGAGTGCTCGGGTTTGAGCCTGAAGGTAGAGATGGGGCAGTTCCTCTTGCTGCACCGTAAGTAAACACCATTGTCTTGTAGTGGATGTGAGCTTCGACTGGAAGCCAGTGGAATGTACGGAGGAGCAGGGTGACATGGGGGAACTTGGGAAGGTTAAACACCCAGACGGACTGCAGTGTTCTAGATAAGTTCAGTGGAGACCCATCATTCAGGGCAGGTGAGCCCCATAGTTTTAGCGATAAAACAGTGAAATAAATTATCTGTTTGCAAACAATGTAAAAAAACATATAATTGAGTTATTAATAAAGCTGCATACAAACATGGACTCTTTTTGTTTGTTTTCTTGAGTAAGGCAGCTCCAAAATGCAGGTCTTCAGCCTTCTGTGGAGGTGGGGCAAGCCCGCAGAAAATAGGGAGCTTTGCGCCGTGATCGGCTCAGTGTTCTGTCATTCATGGGGACAATACGTCACTGCCAAGTCTAAGGGTAGAAATGGAAAATTCAAGCTCCTTGGGTGCTGCCATAGAGTTACATTAGAAGTGCCCATCCAAAAAGGCTTAAGGTCATTGTCCACAGATAGAATAACTTCAAATCATGTATCTACAGTCGCTTTGATTGGACTGATCATGTCAACATCATACTTTCAACATCTGAGCTAGCAGTCATCATCATGAATCAAGTTGACAGTCTACTGGCAAATCCTTTTTAATCTTTGTCATATGAAGAGAAATAATGAGAAATTATAGATGAAATGTGTCGGTGCTCATCGGCCATTGGACACAAACATCACACAACAAATTGCAAATTCAACAATGAGTGGTTTGGAAGGAATCAGTGGCTAACTGCAAGCATTGCAAAGCAATCATTAGCCTGCTATTCAGTGGAGTTGCTGTGTGGTCCCAAGTCTAAGACTAAGGGGCCTTTTTCCTAGTTTAAAATTGTAAACATTCAACATTGGCCGTGCTGTCAGTGAAGCTTGATTTGTGACGCGCACAAAACAACTTACCTCGGTACTGAAAAATCTGACTTGAGTGGGTTCAAGACAACTGGGAACTCAGGGAATTGCAAGCTACGACTGGGAAAATACGTTTTGAACTTTCATCCAACTCGGAATTGTAAATTGGGAAGTTGGGCCTCTTTCTACAGCTTCCCATCCAGAGAATGCCACACTTTGATGACAAAATAAACCCACAAATTACTGCCGCGCCACCTTCCTATTCAAGTGAGCACAGCACAACAAGGTGAGTCCAAAAATGTCTTGTATGCTTCTGCATAAATGATGTAACATGCCAGGGAGATGTGTGTACTGTAGCTAAGAAAGTAATACCAAGTATATGTTGTGTAGTAAGATGTTAGTAGCCCATGTGCCTCACCCTAATATTTTGGTCTTGTTTCACCTCTTAATTTTGCCTACTGTTCTGACTTGGTGGTTCACATGAAGCTTATAACATGTTTTTGAGAAATGTAATATTGTAAGAATTTTCATTGTCTGCATATATGCCCTTTTATTTATCCTACGGTTCTGACTTGGCGTACAGGGAGAACACTGTAAGAACAGCCCATGTTCTGAATTCTGTCGCTGTACATTTCAAAAGTGCTGAACAAATAGTTATATTGACTACGTCCGTCCTGGCTCGCTCATTAATGTATTAATCGAAATTACGGATTGCCTCTTATCTGTCGTCCCCTTATGCCATAGTTTGTACATCTCAAATGTCAGTAGAAACCACATTTGTTTAAGTAAGTCAGCTATGTTACTTTAAAAGACAGTAAATGAGGCTGAATGAACTGTTTCGTTGCCAGACAAGGCTCCGCTGATAGCCAGGTGTAGCAGTGGTAAATTGTTGGGACTATGCTGTTTGGTCAGCTTTATGTAACAATTTGTGTTACAATTAATGTATTTTTTAGTAATGTGTTGTGTAGTGGATTTGCTGGCATGCATCCCACTTTTTAAAAGTTTTTATTTAATCTTTATTTAACTAGTCAAGTCAGTTAAGAACAAATTCTTATATACAATGACAGCCTACCCCGGCAAAATCCAGACGATGCTGGGCCAATTGTGTGCTTCCCTATGGCACTCCCAATCACGGTCAGATGTGATTTAGCATGGCTTCGAACCAGGGACTGTAGTTATGCCTCTTGCACTGAGATGCAGTTCCTTAGACCGCTGCGCCACTCGGGAGCCCATGAAAGGTTTGCTCCCAATGTGAAGCAGGAGTTTGACGGCACAAGCAGGGAGCCCATTCAACAGAGATTTCAGAAATGTGTTGGTACTCTTATCCAGATTTGTTCCTCGCCACAAACCTGTCTCGAAGCTCGACAGACAATTTCTTCGTCCTCATTGCTTGGTTTTTGCTCTGACATGCACTGTCAACTGTGGAACCTTATATAGACAGGTGTGTGCTTTTCCAATCATTTGAATTTACCACGTGGACTCCAGTCAAGTTGTAGACACATCTAAAGGATGATCAATGGAAACAGGATGCACTTGAGCTCACTTTGCAAAAATCGCTGAAGTTGGAGACTTTCATCTCCCTCGCCAACTTTAAACATCTGCTATCTGAGCAGCTAACCGATCGCTGCAGCTGTACATAGTCCATCGGTAAATAGACCACCCAATTTAACTACCTCATCCCCATACTGTTTTTTATTTATTTACTTTTCTGCTCTTTTGCACACCAATATACCTGTACATGACCATCTGATCATTTATCACTCCAGTGTTAATCTGCAAAATGTTAATTATTCGCCTACCTCCTCATGCCTTTTGCACACAATGTATATCTTTATTTAAAAAATATATATACTGTGTTATTGACTTGTTTATTGTTTACTCCATGTGTAACTCTGTGTTGTTGTCTGTTCACACTGCTATGCTTTATCTTGGCCAGGTCGCAGTTGTAAATGAGAACTTGTTCTCAACTAGCCTACCTGGTAAGGCTAGTTGGGTGGCGCAGTTAGGCTACCCGGGTGGCGCAGTGGTTAAGGGCGCTGTACTGCAGCGCCAGCTGCGCCACAAGAGAGGGAGGGTTTGGCCGGTAGGGAAATCCTTGTCTCATCGCGCACCAGCGACTCCTGTGGCGGGCGGGGCGCAGTGCGCGCTAGCCAAGGTTGCCAGGTGCACGGTGTTTCCTTCCTCCTTCTTCCTCAACGGTGTTTCCTTCTGGGTTGGATGGCGCTGTGTTAAGAAGCAGTGCGGCTTGGTTGGGTTGTGTATCGGAGGACGCATGACTTTCAATCTTCGTCTCTCCCGAGCCCGTACGGGAGTTGTAGCGATGAGACAAGATAGTAGCTACTAAAAACAATTGGCTACCACGAAATTGGGGAGAAAAAGAGGTAAAATTCACAAAAAAAATAAATGAGGTATAAATTTGCAAAAATGTCTAAAAACCTGTTTTCGGTTTAACATTATGGGGTATTGTGTTTATATTGACGAGGGAAAGATTAATGTAATACATTTTCAAATAAGTAACGTAACAAAATTTGGAAAAAGTCAATGATTATTGCCCTGTATATGATTCAAACTACAGATGTAAGGTTCTGAAGTGGTAAACACAATGGCATAATGGAAAATACATGTCCAATGGTTATCTCTGTATTAGTATAATCCACATTAAAACAACTAGGTAGAGCAGAGAGGACAGAGCATGTGGCTTTGTAACACACCTAGGTAGAGCAGTGGTTGTCTCTATTAGTATTCTCTCTATATTAGTATTACCAACATTAAAACATCTAGGTAGAGCAGTGGTTATCTCTATTAGTATTATCTCTATATTAGTATTACCAACATTAAAACACCTAGGTAGAGCAGTGGTTATCTCTATTAGTATTATCTCTATATTAGTATTACCAACATTAAAACACCTAGGTAGAGCAGTGGTTATCTCTATTAGTATTATCTCTATATTAGTATTACCAACATTAAAACACCTAGGTAGGGCAGTGGTTATCTCTATTAGTATTATCTCTATATTAGTATTACCAACATTAAAACACCTAGGTAGGGCAGTGGTTCTCTTGGTATTAGGGATGCGCGAATTTAAATGTTATCCTGTCCTGCTAATCATTCAAAATGTAACGAGAACTTTTGGGTGTCAGGGAAAATGTATGGAGTTGAAAGTACATTATTTTCTTTAGGAATGTAGTGGAGTAGAAGTAGAAGTACTTTACACCACTGATTGCAGGGAATACTGACTGAAGATGTTCCTCCCTACGAGGCCCATGAGACTGTGTAGGGATGTGATTTGAATAGGACTGTGACTGAACGAGTGGGATGTTGTTATTTATCTATTTTTGTATTTTGTTTTGACGTCGTTGTTCCCCCTCCCCTTTTCCGTAAAGGAAATGTATTTTCTTCTACAGTTTATTAACCTTACAGTAGGTGGCGGCAGACACGTTATATTTGTGTAAATGTCAGTATACCAGAGAAGAAGATGACGCTGATATATTGTCGAGGTGGGGAACAGGAAGTTCCGGGTCGAAACGACAGAGCTGTGCTGTTGTGTCGATAGTGGTTGTGTCCGTTTCAAATGTATCATTGTAGGTATGTAATAGCATGTTTAAACTTTCTAATGTCGAGAGAATATATAACATGCTAGGTAACAAATCCGTTTCACGCCTGGTAATGGTTTTAATTGTATGTGTTATTTTGGAGTCTAACCGAGTGAGTGAAGAACGTGATTAAAAATGATTTTACAAGTCACATAACTAGACTTTGGGTTTATCTGAGTGTATGTACATAATTTCGTCAGTCATTTCATTAAGATTCCACTTATTTAAGTTCGTTTTTACATGTTCTTGGTTTTGTGTAAAATGTTAATGAGCTGGTAAATAGCCTTGTCCGAACCATCCTGTTCTCGCGAGTTTACATACACTGTTTCGTTAATGTAAGCTCGCGAGACCTGGATGATTCGGACGAGGTAAGTCAAATGGCGGCTTCAACGGTTTCGGTCGTCTTTCTAGGAGTTTGCTCGTGGTGAAATGGCGACATGAGGCTGTGTGAATAGAAGAAAGCTAACTGAAGTTATCCTTCATCATTTGGAGAGAGATGCCAACTGCATGGAATGGCGTCGATTAATGAGGATGAATCGGAGCACGTATCAAACCCATTCCATGGAGGACCAAGTGTCTGGGTGTTTTCGCTCCACACCTGTACTTGATTAATGAATTAAGGTCACTATTTAGAAAGGAACTCCCCTAATCTGTCTAGGTTTTAATTGAAAGGAAAACCTGATGAGAATTGGCCCTCAATAGAATGAGTTTGACACCCCTGAAACAATGGAAATTGAGAGTTTGAGGAGCAACAGCTGTGCTGGAATGCGATCAATGTGGGGACAGTTCTGATGATATGGAGCAGGAGGATGAGGGCCTAGTATGTGAATGTTCTGTAGTGGAAAGACATAGGAAGAACAGAGATAATGATACTGGAAGCAGAGGTGCATGTAGTATAGTAACTAGAGGCCCAAGGTAGGGAGCTAGAGTAATAATGTGTTAGAGTGAAAAGTTGGGATGGTGTTTGAGGAGAACACAGGGCCTCATTCACACCCTGATTAACCAAGGCCATAAAAAGAGGTGAAGTTAAACTGGGATGCAGCCGTGTAAATGAGAACTTGTTCTGAACGAGCCTACCTGGTTAAATAAAGGTGAAATAAATATTGAAATTGGTAGATTGTTAAAATCTTGTGCTGGTCAGGTTCAGCAAGGGAAGATTCTTCAAAAGGAAAATCATAATGGGACGAAGCTCAGAAGCCATGACCCTGGAGCTGATGCTACATTGAAGGGAGTAATAATCTATGAGGTCCCAATATCTATGTCCATGGATGATATTGTTAAAGAACATGTGAAGGGAGACAGAGGGGTTGAAGCCTAAAGGTTGATCAGTAGGAAAGAGGGTTAAAGAAGTGAAAGCTTATCAGTGCTTTTGAGGTGTTAGAAGGTTTTGTCTGGAAAACTACAGAATAGGATTCCTTAGCTTCAATGTCAGAGATTTTGACCCAACCTCATCAATCAACCAATCAAATGTATTTATAAAGCCCATCTTACATCAGCTGATGTCACAAAGTGCTGTACAGAAACGCAGCCTAAAACCCCAAACAGCAAGCAATGCAGGTGAAGAAGCACAGTGGCTAGGAAAAACTCCCTAGAAAGGCCAGAACCAAGGAAGAAACCTAGAGATGAACCAGGCTATGAGGGGTGGCAAGTCCTCTTCTGCCTGTGCTGGGTGGAGATGTTCATAGATTACCAGCAGGGTCAAATAATAATGGTGGTTGTCGAGGGTGCAACAGGTCAGCACCTCAGGAGTGAATGTCAGTTGGCTTTTCATAGCCGATCATTGAGAGTTTCTCTACCGCTCCTGCTGTCTCTAGAGAGTTGAAAACAGCAGGTCTGGGACAGGTACCACGTCCGGTGAACAGGTCAGGGTTCCATGACAGCAGGCAGAACAGTTGAAACTGGAGCAGCAACAGTGAATCATCAGTGTTTTTAAATGCCAAAGAATTGGACATGTAGCTGTTGAGTGAAAAGATGTGCCAAGTGTGGTGGGGAACATGATTACAGTGAATGTTGGAGCAATGTGACAGTTAAGTGTTGCAATTGTGTGGAGGACAAAGAGCAGCATTTGGTGGATGCCGGGTGCCGAGAGATGCTCAGAGATATAGAATCTGTCTTGATGTATCATATGCAGAGGCTGTAAGACAGACTGGTGGAACTACAGTGCAGACTGATGGAGCTTCCATGGTTGGTCCTGTAGTCGGAGGACCTACTGTCAGACTGATGGGGCTTCCATGGTTGGTCCTGTAGTAAGAGGACCTACTGTCAGACTGATGGAGCTTCCATGGTTGGTCCTGTAGTAAGAGGACCTTCTGTCAGACTGATGGAGCTTCCATGGTTGGTCCCGTAGTAAGAGGACCTTCTGTCAGAGTGATGGAGCTTCCATGGTTGGTCCCGTAGTAAGAGGATCTACTGTCAGACTGATGGAGCTTCCATGGCTGGTCCCGTAGTAAGAGGACCTACTGTTAGAACTGGTCTTTCTACTAGTCCTGACATGGGTTCGAGGCCTGTTCAGAAATATTGTGCCCATAAATGCACTGTGACAAAGGATGCTTTAATTGTGAATAAAATGTACTTCATAGCATTCATTGGTGAGGTTATCAGCAACTTGGATTGTATAAAGCAGAAATACCAGGTTTAAAGTTATCTTGTAAACTGCAGCAGAGTTGTTAGGGGTAACAGATGTTACTGTCGGTATGGTTTTTGATAAGCTGGATAACCTGGGGGTGGATTGTCTCAGCATGATATAAACCCCAATGTTTGCAAACGCAGAAAGGGATCTATTGATATAGTTTATTGGGGGGTGTGGGAGGGTTTTTTGGCGAAGGGGAGGGTGTGGTAGGAGTTAATAGGGATTTCTTGTTTTATTTTCTTAGTACAGAATTAGACAGACATGGACCTTAAAGGTTTTTTTGTGGACCTCCATGATACCATAGGAGGTCTGCATCAACGGACTTCAGTGCAGGTAGTGCCTCATCAGAGAGAGAACATTTCAGTTGCTCTACAGTTCTGAAGCTGAATGTAATGATTATCAGTTCTTTACATGTGTACTAATATTCAGACACATTCAGTTGTTTCTATATTTATCTATAATTCAGGGTTTTCACATGGGGCTTAAAGTAAATAAATATTAGTGCCTGAAAAAGTCTTTGAATTTGACTTGCCACTGTACGACCCCATATAATTCTTAATATGGTGTGAATGGGAAATAAATTTGTTTTTTGTGAGTGAAATAATATAGAGAAGACAAGGTTATTCATAAAATAGTACATAGTGCTGCCTGAAATATACTGTGATCTTGTACTAAATGGTTTTTGAGTCATTTATGCATTTATGTGAATTTAGGAAATCTACTATAGATTAAGTGCACTTATGTTGTGCAATTTAACATTTAACATTTCATCGACTGAAATTAGATAATTGAACATGAAAAAATAGAAAATATATTTACAGAATAAAGTGCCAGAACTGTCAAGAAAATAACTTTTGTGTCCGTTTGTCTTTATTACTACAGACCGACTCAGATTAAGTCTGAGGCCGGTAACATCAACAGTGAGGACAAACCCAGCCTGCCTCTCTCCTTCCACACTGAGTAGAAACCTACAGTCACTGGGTACTGATTGTGACAGTGGAGCCCAGTTTGCACTGCAGGATCCAGAGATGGCATCAGTGAAGCTGGAAGACTGCAGTCAAACAGTGGAACTGAATGCCAACATTAAAGATGAAGAAGAGGAGGAGAAGATTAGGACAACTGTTAGTCATGGTAAGAGCTGGTTCTATCTATAAGTTATCTTCATATATTAGACCTCCATAGGTTATGACCAGTCTATTGTCAGGTTGAATTCTGTAATTCTGACATCACACATTCCTGAACAACTCAAAACTTCACAGCGAAGCAAAACATTTAAAATCTTGTCACGCCTGCCTTTGCCCACACATTGTCTCAAGAATGCTGAAAATGTTTAATACCCTCAGTCACCAAGTTAGGCATACAGGAAACACTGTGCACCTGGCAACCTTGGTTAGCGTGCACTGAGCCCGGCCCGCCACAGGAGTCGCTGGTGCGCGATGAGGATATCCCTACCGGCCAAACCCTCCCTAACCCGGACGACACTATGCCAATTGTGCGTCGCCGGTCGCGGCCGGTTACGACAGAGCCTGGGCGTGAACCCAGAGTCTCTGGTGGCCCTTAACCACTGCGCCACCCGGGAGGCCCTCAAAAGGGTTTTCTAATGATGAATTAGCCTTTTAAAATGATCAACTTGGATTGGCTAACACAACGTGCCATTGGATCACAGGAGTGATGGTTGCTGATAATGGGCCTCTGTACGCCTATGTAGATATTCCATAAAATATCTGCCGTTTCCAGCTACAATAGTCATTTACAACAATAACAATGTCGATACTGTATTTCTGATCAATTTGATGTTATTTTAATGGACAATCAATGTGCTTTTCTTTCAAAACAAGGACATTTCTAAGTGACCCCAAACGTTTGAACATTAGTGGATATTTAATATTTTGTATATATCAAGTTGTAGAAACATCTCAAGGATGATCATTGGAAACAGGATGCATCTGAACTCAATTTTGAGTCTATTTTTTTTTTTTTAATACATTTTCAAAAATGCCTAAACCTGTTTTCACTTTGTCATTATGGGGTATTGTGTGTCGATTGCTGAGGATATTTTTGTATTTAATTATAGAATTAGGCTGTAATATAACAATGTGGAAAAAGTCAAGGGGTCTGAATACTTTCCGAGGGCACTGTCAGACCCCTTCCCATTTCTCCCATTTTGGTACGTTACAGCCTTCTTCTAAAATTGATTCCATGTTTTTCCTCGTCAATCTACACACAATATCCCATAATGACATCACAATACCCCATAATGACATGACAAAGCCAAAACAGGTTTTTATAAATTCTTGCAAATGTAATTTTTTTAAATAATAATTGCTTATTTATATAAGTTTTCAGACCTTTTGCTATGAGATGATCATTGAGATGTTTCTACAACTTGATTGGAGTCCACCTGTGGTAAATTCAATTGATTGGACATGATTTGGACATGCACACACCTGTCTATGTCAGGTCCCACATTTGACACTGCATGTCAGAGTTAAAACCAAGTCATGAGGTGGAAGGATTTGTCCGTCGAGCTCCGTGACAGGATTGTGTCAGCACAGATCTGGAGACAGGTACCAAAACATTTCTGCAGCATTCAAGGTCCCCAAGAACACAGAGGCCTCCATTATTCTTCAGTGGAAGAAGTTTGGAACCACCAAGACTCTTCCTAGAGCTGGCCACCCGGCCAAACTGAGCAAATGGGGGAGAGGGGCCTTGGTCAGGGAGGTGGCCAATGGTGGTGGCCCGATGGTTCTTCTCTGTCAGAGCTCCAGAGTTCCTCTATGGAGATGAGAGAATCTTCTAGAAGGACAACCATCTCTGCTGAACTCCGCTAATCATGCCTTTATGGTAGAGTGCCCAGACAGAAGCCACTCCTCCGTAAAAGGCACATGACAGTCCGCTTGGAATTTGCCAAATGGCACCTAAATGACTCTGACCATGAGAAACAAGATTCTCTGGTCTGATGAAACCAAGATTGAACTCTTTGGCCTGAATGCCAAGCGTCATGTCTGGAGCAAACCTGGCACCATCCCTACGGTGAAGCATGGTGGTGGCAGCAGCATGCTGTGGGGATGTTTTTCAGCGGCAGGGACTGGGTGATTAGTCAGGATCAAGGGACAGATGAACGTAGAAAAGTATAGAGAGATCCTTTATGAAAACCAACTTGAGAGCAATCGGGACCTCAGTCTGGGGTGAAGATTCACCTTCCAACAGGACAAGCACACAGCCAAGACAAGCACACAGCCAAGACAACGTGGGAGTGGCTGAATGTCATTGAGTGGCCCAGCCAGAGCCCGGACTTGAACCCGATCAAACATCTCTGGAGAGACCTGAAAATAGCTTTGCAGAGACGATCCCCATCCAACCTGACAGAGCTTGAGAGGATCTGCAGAGAAGAATGGGAGAAACTCCCCAAATACAAGGGTGCCAAGCTTGTAGCTTCATACCCAACAAGACTCAAGGCTGTAATCGCTGCCAAAGGTGCTTCAACTAACTATTGTATAAAGGGTCTGAATACTTACGTAAATGAAATATTTCAGTTATTTCTAAAAAACTGTTTTTGCCCTTGTCATTATGGGGTATTGTTATGTCATTATGGGGTATTGTGATGTCATTATGGGGTATTGTGATGTCATTATGGGGTATTGCGATGTCATTTTGGGGTATTGTGATGTCATTTTGTGGTATTGCGATGTCATTATGGGGTATTGTGATGTCATTATGGGGTATTGTGATGTCATTTTGGGGTATTGCGATGTCATTATGGGGTATTGCGATGCCATTATGGGGTATTGCGATGCCATTATGGGGTATTGTGATGTCATTATGGGGTATTGTGATGTCATTATGGGGTATTGCGATGTCATTATGGGGTATTGCGATGTCATTATGGGGTATTGCGATGCCATTATGGGGTATTGCGATGCCATTATGGGGTATTGTGATGTCATTATGGG
The DNA here is from genome assembly GCF_045791955.1 of Oncorhynchus clarkii lewisi. Lineage (NCBI taxonomy): Eukaryota > Metazoa > Chordata > Actinopteri > Salmoniformes > Salmonidae > Oncorhynchus > Oncorhynchus clarkii. Next base: position 2,313,860 of record NC_092164.1, read on the forward strand.
GTATTGTGATGTCATTATGGGGTATTGTGATGTCATTATGGGGTATTGTGATGTCATTTTGGGGTATTGCGATGTCATTATGGGGTATTGTTTGTAGATTGATGTGAAGAGGAAAAAACGATTTAATCAATTTTAGAATAAGGCTGTAATGTAACAAGACGTGGAAAAAAATCAAGGGGTCTATTTACTTTTTGAATGCAGTGTTGATGTTATTTCATGCTACTGAGACTTGTATGGATGACACCAGTATTGCCAGCATTTGTTTTATTCACTGGTCTATCTGGAGTGATCAGAGAGGAGACTAAAGAAGTGAAGTAGACAAACTGCCAGTGTTTTAAAGTTCTCTGAAATTAGTCTGTGTAGTTACTAACCCTTGTGATGTTGAGTGGAGGATGATATCGCTCATCATTTTCACCACTTTTGCCTCTTATTAGTTTTTGACACCTACCCAGTTTTAGAATAGTTTGATTCCCCTTCCCATACAGTCTACTGAAATTAATACATACACTACCGTTGAAACATTTAGGGTCATTTAGAAATGTCCTTGTTTTTGAAAGAAAATTGTTTTTTTTGTCCATTAAAATCACATCAAATTGACCATTAATACAGTGTAGATGTTGTTAATGTTGTAAATGACTTGTAGCTGGAAACTGATGATTTTTTTAAATGGAATATCTACATAGGCGTACAGAGGCCCATTATCAGCAACCATCACTCCTGTGATCCAATGGCATGTTGTGTTAGCTAATCCAAGTGTATCATTTATAAGGGCTAATTGATCATTACAAAACCCTTTTGCAATTATGTTAGCACAGCTGAAAACTGTGGTGCTGATAAAAGAAGCAATAAAACGGTCCTTAGACTAGTTGAGTATCTGGGTCATTTGTCTGTTCGATTACAGGCTCAAAATGGCCAGAAACAAAGACCTTTCTTCTGAAATGAAGGCTATTCCATGTGAGAAATTTCCAAGAAACTGAAGATCTCGTGCAGTTCTGTGTACTACTCCCTTCACAGAACAGTCGAAACTGGCTCTAACCAGAATAGAAAGAGGAGTGGGAGGCCCCTGTGCACAACTGGGCAAGAGGACAAGTATTTTAGTGTCTAGTTTGAGAAACAGACGTCTCACAAGTCCTCAACTGGCAGCTTCATTAAATAGTACCCGCAAAACACCAATCTCAATGTCAACAGTGAAGAGGCGACTCCGGGATGCTGGCCTTCTAGACACTATTCTGGTTAGAGACTGTTTGCATTGTTCTGTGAAGAGAGTAGTACACAGCGTTGTACGAGATCTTCAGCCGTTTCCAGCTACAATAGTAATTTACAACATTAACAATGTCTACACTGTATTTCTGATCACTTTGACATTATTTGAATGGACAAAAATGTGCTATTCTTTCAAAAACATGGACATTTGTAACTTTAGAATTTATTCATTTATTTCATCACTAATGGTAGTGTATTTAAAAAAAATAATAATTAACCTTTATTTAACTTTCTTAGCATACTGGTTATTGTCCAGAAATTCCGATGACTGACGTGCCCAAAGTAAACTGCCCAGAAGCTAGGATATGCATATACTTGATCGCATTGGATAGAAAACACTCTGAAGTTTCTAAAACTGTAAAAATAATGTCTGTGGGTATAACAGAACTGATATGACAGGCGAAAACCTTGAGTAAAATCCATCCGGAATTTTTATTTATTGAGGTCAAAGATTTTTTAAATTCTTGCCTATGGGATATTCAAATTGATAGGACCCAGATTGCAGTTCCTTTGGCTTCCACTAGATGTCAACAGTCTTTAGAAAGGGTTTCAGGCTTGAAAAATGAACAAGTATTTGTAGTTTTTCCAAAGTGTCCCCCTTTAGAAAAGTAGCCATGTTGCGCGCATCAACGAGAATGCGCTCTTCGTTATTCGTCTTCGCTATTGAACACACTATTCTCCGTATTAAATATGATTGTTTATTTAGATATTAGAATACCTGAGGATTAATTAGAAACATCGTTTGACTTGTTTGGACCAACTTTACCAGTAACTTTTTGGATTCGTTTGTGAGCATGTTGAACGAGTGAATCACTGAATCAAGCGCGCCAACTAAACTGACAGTTTTGGGATATAATGAAAGACTTTATCGAACAAAACAACCATTCATTGTGTAGCTGGGACCCTTGGGATTTCAATCAGAGGAAGATCTTCAAAGCTAAGTGATTTATTTAATTGCTGTCTTTGTGACGCCTTTGCTGGTTGAAAAAGTATTTTGACGTGGGGAGCTGTCCTAAGATAATAGCATGGTATGCTTTCTCCATAAAGCCTTTTTGAAATCTGACAACGCAGTTGGATTAACAAGAAGCTTTTAAATTATGTCAGACACTTGTATTTTCATGAATGTTTAATATTACGATTTTTGTATTTTGAATTTCGCGCTCTGCAATTTCACCAGATGTTGTCGTAGGTGTCCCTCTAGCGTTTGGACATGCACCCAAACAGGTTAACTAGGCAAGTCAGTTAAGATCAAATTCTTATTTTTAATGACAGCCTAGGAACAGTGGGTTAACTGCCTTGTTCAGGGGCAGAACGACAAATTTTTACCTTGTCAGCTCAGGGATTCGATCTTGCAACCTTTCGGTTGCTCTAACCACTAGGCTACCTGTCACCCGGTATGGCCAGAAAAGGACTGGTCACCACTCTGAGCCTGGTTCCTCTCTAGGTTTCTTCCTAGGTTCCTGCTTTCTAGGGAGTTTTTTTGTGGCCACTGTGCTTCTACATCTGCATTTCTTGCTCTTTGGGGATTTTAGGCTGGATTTCTGTTAACTTCACTGGGTAGCTGGCAGCATTTAGAATTTTGGATGAACAGCGTGCCCAAATTAAACTGCCTGCTACGCAGGCCCATTAGCTAGGATATGCATATAATTAGTCGATTTGTATAGAAAGCACTCTGAAGTTTCCAAAACTGTTAAAATAATGTCTGTGAGTATAACAGAACTGAACATAACAGAACTGATATGGCAGAAAACCCGAGGAAAATCCAACCATGAAGTACTATTATTTTGAAAGGCTGTTTTTCCATTGAAAGCCTATCCACCATACAAAGACTAAGGACCCAGTGGAAATCTGTCTTCCTCAACATGTGACCAGTCTTTAGGCATTGTTTCAGATCTATATGGCTTCCTCAACATGTGACCAGTCTTTAGGCATTGTTTCAGGCTTTTACTCTGAAAAATGAGGGAGATACACCGCTTTCAATGAGAGGACAGTGGAAATCCATGAGCCAGGCACGTGATCGGGAGCTCGCATTTCTTGTTTACCTTTTTCCATTGACGAAGCTTTTGTCCGGTTGAAATATTATTGATTATTTATGACAAAAGCAACCTGAAGATTGATTTTAAACATCGTTTGACATGTTTCTACTATCTTTTATTGTGTTTTTTGACTTTTCGAGAGTGCTTATTGTGCCTTTGGATTTCTGAACTAAACGCACCAACAAAACTGAGGTATTTGGACATAAAGATGAACTGTATCGAAGAAAACAAACATTTGTTGTCTAACATGGAGACCTGGGAGTGCCACCAGATGAAGATCATCAAAGGTAAGTGATTAATTTTAATGCTATTTCTGACTTTTGTGAAGCTCTCCTTGGTTGGAAAATGGCTGTATGGGTTTCTGTGTCTAGTCGCTGAACTAACATAATCGCAGAGTGTGCTTTCGCCGTAAAGCCTTTTTGAAATCTGACACAGCGGTTGCATTAAGGAGAAGTTTATCTGTATTTGTATGTTTAACACTTGTATCTTTTATCAATGTTTATGATGAGTATTTCTGTTTTTTGATGTGGCTCTCTTTACTTTCATCGGATGTTTGTTTGAGACAATGCATTTCTGAACACAACACACCAATTTCAAATGAGGTTTTTGGACATAAAGATGAACTTTATCGAACAAAACACACATTTATTGTGTAACATGAAGTCCTGTGAGTGCCATCTAACGAAGATCATCAAAGGTTAGTGATTAATTTAATCGCTATTTCTGACTTTAATGAGACCTCTCCTTGGCTGGAAAATTACTGTATGGTTTTCTGTGACTAGGTGCTGACCTAACATAATCGTTTGGTGTGCTTTCACCGTAAAGCCTATTTGAAATCGAACACTGTGGCTGGATTTACAAGAAGTTTATCTTTTAAAATGGTGTAAAATAATTTTAATTAAGGGATTTGAACCAGACAGGTTAAGCACTTTGTGACAACTACTGATGTAAAAATGGATTCATAAAATACATTTGGTTAACATTTATATCACACCAACTGACTGCTTTTTCTGATGTTCACACAGGAGACCATGTTGAGACATTCTCAACATCCAGAGAGCAACAGCAGGAAGATCAGAGAGCTAAGAGGTCTCATCACTGCCCACATTGTGAAGAGATTTTCCCATTTCTATCAAAGCTAAAAACACACCAACGTATACACACAGGAGAGAAGCCTTACATCTGCTCTGACTGTGGAAAATGCTTCAAAACATCAACTCAGCTAAAAGTTCACCAAAGAACACACACAGGAGAGAAGCCTTTCTTCTGCCCTGACTGTGGAACTAGTTTCTCTCAACTTTCCCACTTAAAATCACATGAACGTATACATACAGGGGAGAAGCCATACTCCTGCTCTGACTGTGGAAAATGTTTTAAAACATCAAATGAGCTAAAAGTTCACCAGAGAACACACACAGGAGAGAAGCCTTTCTTCTGCTCTGATTGTGGGGCGAGTTTCTCTCATCTGGGCACCTTAAAAACACACCAACTTATACACACCGGAGAGAAGCCTTATGTCTGCTCTGACTGTGGAAACCTTTTTAAAACATTAACTGAGCTAAAAGTTCACCAGAAGACTCACACAGGAGAGAAGCCTTACCTCTGCTCTGACTGTGGGAAATGCTTCAAAACATCAACTGAGCTAAAAGTTCATCAGAGAACACACACAGGAGAGAAGCCATATTACTGCTCTGACTGTGGAACTAGTTTCTCTAAATTTTCCCACTTAAAAACACATAAACGTATACATACAGGAGAGAAGCCTTTCTTCTGCTCTGACTGTGGGGCGAGTTTCTCTCGTTTGGGCACCTTAAAAATACACCACCGTATACACACAGGAGCGAAGCCTTATTCCTGCTCTGACTGTGGAAAAAGTTTTAAAAAATCAAATGAGCTAAAAGTTCATCAGAGAACACACACAGGAGAGAAGCCTTTCTTCTGCCCTGACTGTGGAACTAGTTTCTCTCAACTTTCCCACTTAAAATCACATGAACGTATACACACAGGGGAGAAGCCATACTCCTGCTCTGACTGTGGAAAATGCTTCACAACATCAACTCATCTAAAAGTTCATCAGAGAACACACACAGGAGAGAAGCCTTATTACTGCTCTGACTGTGGAAAATGTTTTAAAACATCAAATGAGCTAAAAGTTCATCAGAGGACTCACACAGGAGAGAAGCCTTTCTTCTGCTCTGACTGTGGGGCGAGTTTCTCTCATCTGGGCACCTTAAAAACACACCAACTTATACACACAGGAGAGAAGCCTTACGTCTGCTCTGACTGTGGAAAACGCTTCAAAACATCAACTGAGCTAAAAGTTAATCAGAGAACACACACAGGAGAGAAGCCGTATTACTGCTCTGACTGTGGAACTAGTTTCTCTCAACTTTCCCACTTAAAATCACATGAACATATACATACAGGGGAGAAGCCTAACTCCTGCTCTGACTGTGGAAAATGTTTTAAAACATAAAATTAGCTAAAAGTTCAACAGAGAACACATATAGGAGAAAAGCCTTACTCCTGTTCTGACTGTGGGGTGAGTTTCTCTCGACTGGATCCCTTAACACCAACATATACGTGCTCTGCTCTGCTCTGCCTGTGTAAAATGCTTCAAAACAGCAACTGAGCTAAAAGTTGATCAGAGAACACGCGCATGAGAGAAGCCTGCTTACGTCTTCTCTGACTTTTGGGTTAGTTTCTCTCACCATAGCAACTTAACACACCAATGTATACACACAGGAGAGAAGTCTTACTCCTGCTCTGTGGATGGGTGGGCGTGTAAGTCAAACGTCTAGCCAAAGTGTTTGAATCTCATTAAGAAGGACTAGCATTTTAGCTAATTAGCAACTTTGCAACTTCTTACTACTTTTTACCTATGTCAGCATGTTAACTTGGCATGCAACTACTAAGCATGTTAGCTAACCTTTCCCCTAAACCCATTTAACTCTACCTTAAACCCCTCACCCCTAACCTAGCTAACGTTAGCAACAACAAATTGGAATCCGTAACATATCATACATATTACAAGTTCGTAACATATTGTATGAATAACAATGCGTAAAGTAACATACGAATTGTAATTCTTAACATACGATACGTCCTACAAGTCGTATTATACTGAACAATTTAAACACAACAATTTCAAAGATGTACAGGTTGTATAAGAAAATCAGTCAATTTAAGTCAATGAGACCCTAATCTATGGATTTCACATGACTGGGCAGGGGCTCAGCCATGGGTGGGACTTGGGAGGACATAGCCCCACTTGGGAGCCAGGCCCAGCCAATCAGCATGAGTTTTTCCCCACAAAAGGTCTTGATTACAGACAGAAATACTACTCAGCCCCCTCCCAGACAATCCTGCAGGTGAAGAGGTCCTGGGCTGCCGTGGTTACATGTGATCTGCAGTTGTGAGGCCGGATAGATGTACTGCCAAATTCTCTGAAAGGACGTTAGAGGTGGCTTATGGTAGAGATAGAAATATTGAGTTCTCTGGCAACGTCTATGGTGGACATTCCTGCAGTCATCATGAGAATTGCACGTTCCCTAAACTTGAGACATCTGTGACATTGTGTTGTGGGGCCTTTTATTGTCCCCAGCACAAGGTAAACCTGTGTAATGATAATGCTGTTTTATCAGCGTCTTGATATGCCACACCTGTCAGGTGGATGGAACATTACTGGATTTTTTTATTTCAGCTCATATTTTAGTTCAGTTTATATTGGTAGTCCAATGTAATGTAACATACTAAATGGAGTGGCACGGATGTGTTTTTGTATAATATAATACGTTTTGCTCTGACACCAGGTTGTCCCTCTGGAGTATTCTGTGGGAAGGAGCTAGTGTACACTTTTTTTTATTGAACCTCTATTGAACGAGGCACGTCAGTTAAGAACAAATTCTTATTTACAATGATGGCATAGGAACAGTGGGTTAAGAGGCAGAACAACAGATTTTTACCTTGTCAGCTCGGGGATTCGATCTAGTAACCTTTTGGTTACTGGCCCAATGCTCTAACCACTAGGCTACCTTCCGCCCCTAACATGTATCAGATAGAGATGATCACTTTACACCACAAGTTTGGGGGGGGGTTGTTTTAAAGCTGTATTTAATGTTACACAGTTTATGAAATGAATACATGTGTTTATTAATTGTCTTTAAAACTAGATTAGTTATTTTAGTTACTGATCATGAATGTGTTGGATAACTGCATTGAAGCAAACTTTATTGATCTGCCAATGAAAAATAAAGTTACATGAATATGTACTGGTCAACCTCTTCTTCTCTTTAGTATTCAGTTCTTCATATTAGATCTGACAGTATGAATGGTTCTTATGGTTGTATTCAGTTCTTCATATTAGATCTGACAGTATGAATGGTTATTTTGGGCTGAGTGCCTGGAGTGTTTTTGTATGACTACAGTCAGGAGTTCTCTCTGACCCTGTGACGTCACCAGCATATTAGGTACATTCATCTTGAGATAGCCAGGTGAGACAACCACATATCACAGTAAATACATTTCTCCTCAATTAGTCGGTGTCACATTATTATTATTATTATTATTTGTATTTTGTGGGGGGGGGGGGGGGGCAAAGCTATGCTTTATCTTGGCCAGGTCGCAGTTCTAAATGAGAACTTGTTCTCAACTAGCCTAACTGGTTAAATAAAGGTGTTCTCAACTAGCCTACCTGGTTAAATAAAGGTGAAATAAAAAAATAAAAAACTTTAGAGTCTCAGGGCAAAGGGTCTGAATACTTACCAAATAAGGTATTAATTTGTATAAATGTGCTAAAATTTCTAAAAACCTGTTTTCGGTTTATCATTATGAGGTATTGTGTTTATATTGACGAGGGAAAAAGGAATTTAATCCATTTTCAAATAAGGCTGTAGCGTAAAAAAATGTGGGAAAAGTCAAGTGGTCTTGAATAATGTCCTGTATATGATTCAAACTACAGATGTAAGGTTCTGGAGTGGTAAACACAATGGCATAATGGAAAATGCATGTCCAATGGTTATCTCTGTATTAGTATTATCCACATTTAAAACAACTAGGTAGAGCAGAGAGGACAGAGCATGTGGCTTTGTAACACACCTTGGTAGAGCAGTGGTTATCTCTATTAGTATTATCTCTATATTAGTATTACCAACATTAAAACTCCTAGGGAGAGCAGTGGTTCTCTCTGTATTAGTATTATCTATATATTAGTATTACCAACATTAAAACACCTTGGGAGAGCAGTGGTTCTCTCTGTATTAGTATTATCTCTATATTAGTATTACCAACATTAAAACACCTAGGTAGGGCAGTGGTTATCTCTATTAGTATTATCTATATATTAGTATTACCCACATTAAAACACCTAGGTAGAGCAGTGGTTCTCTCTGTATTAGTATTATCTCTGTATTATCCACATTAAAACACCTGGGTAGAGCAGAGAGGACAGAGCATGTGGCATTGCAGCACACAGGTGTTTCATCTCCACACTGGGATGATTTTAACATTGTAATGCCTCTCAGGCCTCATGCCTCTCAGGTAGGAGGGTACCAGAAGTAAAATAATAAAAAACACAAAACTAATGAAGGAGCACACAGGGCCACAACACTTCAGGAGCACACAGTCACCAACAATATATCCCTGGCGTCAATACTTTCAACTGGCTCAGATCGCTGTTACAGTACAGCGCCACCAAATTCCATTTATTAAGTAACCATCTGTCTTATGGGACCACAATGTAACATATCACACTATTTTGAGAGTCCCGGATTTATATTTACTAAGTTACATCGAGTCTATGATACGAGGCTGCTCCTTAACCTACATTATAAACACCCAGATCAAGAGGTGTGTTTTCCCTTTAGCATCTGCATGTGACATAAACTCACCCACCTCACATCATGAATCTGAAATGTTTAACTTTGGCTGTGAGTGATGGGGAAAAAAGCAGACTCGACGGTAATTACTTGAGTAATTCAATGGATGTTTTATTTACAAACTTGATGATAAATATTATTAAAAATATATTTTTAAGTGACTTCGATATGGGGCCATCAATGGGAATTGGGCCGTGCTTCAGCTGAACTGCAGTACGGAAAATGCTCTCTGAGCGCAGTAGAAAGCATGCTTACAGACTGGAAGTCTGGCCCCTTGATCCGAGAAGGGTGTAATTGCAGACCGCAATTAGGGGCGTTCTCTGATATCGGGTGTTTTCATGATATCAAGTTTACACCAATTGATGCTCCCCAATGGTCCGTGGCCGTTTCTTTTGCGTTGGGACAACAGTAGCATTGTTGCTAAACCTAACCCTTTCCCTAACCTTAATCTCAGTCTCCTAACCCCCACGTTAATTATCATAACCTGCCACGTTAGTTATCCAAACCTGCATGGTAATCAAATCCCTAACCCTCACCCTTTTCCTAACCTTAACCTTAGTCTCCTAACCTGCCATGCCTATTCACCTAACCAGCCACTTTAATTATCCTAACCTGACACTTTAATCATCCTAACCTGTTATGTATGCTATGTGCATAGTTAAATAAAACCTTTATAATTTATTTTTTTTAACAAATATTCTCCATCAGTTTCATAACACCGGAACTGACCAATGGTATGTATCAATTTTTTTTTTTTTTTCAGGGAACATCCACATCAAGAAACTGTACAGTAGTTCTCCTACTGGGAGGCGCGGGAAATAGATTAAAGAGTGATTGGTGCTGAGGAAGCTATGGCAGGGGATGCCTTGCAGCCTGTTGAGATTCATAATGTCGTTTACCAGTTGAAGGATACCGATAGTAAATATTAATTGTACGTGCAGCTGAAAGGTTTTTGGGAGTTCAGGAATTAACATTGGAAGCATTGCAGCCAGTGGTGGAAAAAGTACCCAATTGTCATACTTGAGTTAAAGTAAAGATACTTGAGTCAAGGAAAAGGTGAAAGCCACCCAGTAAAATACTACTTGAGTAAAAGTCAAAAAGTATTTGGTTTGACATATACATAAGTATCAAAGGTAAAAGTATAAATGATTTCAAATTCATTATATTTAGAGAAATAGACAGCACGCTTTTCTTGTAGTTTAAATGCACGGATAGTCAGGGGCACACTCCAACACAGTCATGGCGTGCGTTCCTAAATTCGCTCTGGCTATATACTCCAATTTCAGAGCACTCTGGTCTGAGTGCCAGAGGGCAGAATAATTGATGAAAAAGGAACGCTCAACACCCCTTGAATACGGCCGGTGTCAGTAAACGTCAGCAAAAAAAAGCATAATTAAATTGTTGCGTGTAGCACAGTTAAAGTCACTAATGCTCTGGATAACATGAACACAGCCTAACCAGCTCTGCTAAGGCGAGTGAAATGGTCAGAATTCTCTCATTTGTACTGAAAGTAGCTAGCAAGCTAGCCAATGCTAACCAGTTATCTTGGATGCTTGACTGCCGTTGTGAGGTCAGAACGCTTGAATCAACCCTCCTCCTCCGCCAGTGTGGCTCCGAGAGCGATATGAACTGACAATCTGACAACCCTCAGCTCACTCTGATACCCCCAAAAACTCCTGACACAGTACTTAAAATATTTGTACTTAAGTACTTTACATCACTGATTGCAGGGAATACTGACTGAAGATGTTCCTCCCTACGAGGCCCATGAGACTGTGTAGGGATGTGATTTGAATAGGACTGTGACTGAACGAGTGGGATGTTGTTATTTATCTATTTATGTATTTTGTTTTGATGTCGTTGTTCCCCCTCCCCTTTTCCGCAAAGGAAATGTATTTTCTTCTACAGTTTACTAACCTTACAGTAGGTGGCGCCAGGCACGTTATATTTGTGTAAATGTCAGTATACCAGAGAAGAAGATGACGCTGATGCACTGTCGTAGTGGGGAACAGGAAGTTCCGGGTCGAATCGACAGCGCTGTGCTGTTGTGTCGATAGTGGTTGTGTCCGTTTCAATTTTTTCATTGTAGGTATGTAATAGCATGTTTAAACTTTCTAATGTCGAAAGAATATATAACATGCTAGGTAACAAATCCGTTTCACGCCTGGTAATGGTTTTAATTGTATGTGTTATTTTGGAGTCTAACCGAGTGAGTGAAGAACGTGATTAAAAACGATTTTACAAGTCACATAACTAGACTTTGGGTTTATCTGAGTGTATGTAAATATTTTCGTCAAAGTCATTTCATAAAGATTCCACTTATTTGAGTTCGTTTTTACATGTTCTTGGTTTTGTGTAAAATGTTTATGAGCTGGTAAATAGCCTCGTCCGAACCATCCTGTTCTCGCGAGTTTACATACACTGTTTCGTCAATGTAAGATCGCGAGATCAGGATGGTTCAGACGAGGCAAGTCAAATGGCGGCTTCAACGGTTTCGGTCGTCTTTCTAGGAGTTTTCTCGTGGTGAAAATCAAAATAGAGGGAAGCTAACTGAAGTTATCCTTCACCATTTGTAGAGAGAGGCCAACTGCATGGAATGGCGTCGATTAATGCGAATGAATGGGAGCACGTGTCAAACTCATTCCATGGAGGACCAAGTGTCTGCGTGTTTTCGCTCCACACCTGTAGTTGATGAATGAATTAAGGTCACTATTTAGAAAGGAACTCCCCTCATCTGATTGTCTAGGTTTTAATTGAAAGGAACACCTGATGAGAATTGGCCCTCAATGGAATGAGTTTTGCATCACCCCCTTTGTTTTCTACTGTGTTATTGACTTGTTAATTGTTTACTCCATGTGTAACTCTGTGTTGTCTGTTCATACTGCTATGCTTTATCTTGGCCAGGTCGCAGTTGCAAATGAGAACTTGTTCTCAACTAGCCTACCTGGTTAAATAAAGGTAAGGAAAAAAATAAAATAAAAAATCAATGAAACAATGGAAATGGAGAGTTTGAGAAGCAACAGCTGTGCTGGAATGCGATCAATGTGGGGGACAGTTCTGATGATATGGAGCGGGAGGATGAGGGCCTAGTATGTGAATGTTCTGTAGTGGAAAGGGATAAGAAGAACAGAGATAATGATACTGGAAGCAGGGGCGCATGTAGTATAGAAACTCCAGAGGTCCAAGGTAGGGAGCTCGAGTAATAATGTGGAAAGTTGGGATGGTGTTTGAGGAGACCACAGGGCCTCATTCACACCCTGATTAACCAAGGCCATAAAAAGAGGTGTAGTTAAACTGGGATGCAGCCGTGTAAACTAGAACTTGTTCTGAACTAGCCTACCTGGTTAAATAAAGGTGAAATAAACAATTGAAAATGGTAGATTGTTAATATCTTGTGCAAGTCAGGTTCAGCAAGGGAAGATTCTTTAATTGGAAAATCATAATGGGACGAAGCTCAGAAGCCATGACCCTGGAGCTGATGCTAAATTGAAGGGAGTAATAATGCACAGTGGCTAGGAAAAACTCCCTAGAAAGGCCAGAACCAAGGAAGAAACCTTGAGAGGAACCAGGCTTTGAGGGGTGGCCAGTCCTCTTCTGGCTGTGCTGGATGGAGATTTTCATAGATGACCAAGAGGGCAAATAATAATAATCACATTAGTTGTCGAGGGTGCAACAGGTCAGCACCTCAGGAGTAAATGTCAGTTGGCTTTTCATTGCCGATCATTGAGAGTTTCTCTTCTGCTCCTGCTGTCTCTAGAGAGTTGGAAACAGCAGGTCTGGGACCGGTAGCACGTCCAAACAGGTCAGGGTTCCATAGCAGAACAGTTGAATCTGGATCAGCAACGGTGAATCATCACAGTGTTTTTAAATGCCAAAGAATGGGACATGTAGCTGTTGAGTGAAAATATGTGCCAAGTGTGGTGGGGAACTTGATTACGCTGAATGTTGGAGCAATGTGACAGTTAAGTGTTGCAATTGTGTGGAGGACAAAGAGCAGCATTTGGTGGATTCCAGGTGCAGAGAGATGCTCAGAGATATAGAATCTGTCTTGATGTATCATATGCAGAGGCTGTAAGACAGACTGGTGGAACTACAGTGCAGACTGATGGAGCTTCCATGGCTGGTCCCGTAGTAAGAGGACCTACTGTCAGACTGATGGAGCTTCAATGGCTGGTCCTGTAGTAAGAGGACCTACTGTCAGAACTGGTCTTTCTACTAGTCCTGACATGGTTTCGAGGCCTGTTCAGAAATTTTGTGCCCATAAATATGCTGTGACAAAGGATTCTTTAATAGTGAATACAATTTACTTCATAGCATTCATTGGTGAGGTTATCAACAACTTGGATTGTGTAAAGCAGAAATACCAGGTTTAAAGTTATCTTGTAAACTGCAGCAGAGTTGTTGGGGGTAACAGATGTTACTGTCGGTATGGTTTTTGATAAACTGGATAATCTGGGGGTGGATTGTCTCAGCATGATAAAGACCCCAATGTTTGCAAACACAGAAAGGGATCTATTGATATAGTTTATTGGGGGGTGTGGGAGGGTTTTTGGGGGAAGGGGAGGGTGTGGTAGAAGTTAATAGGGATTTCTTGTTTTATTTTCTTAGTACAGAATTAGACAGACCTGCACCTTAAACGTTTGTTTGCGGACCTCCATGATACCATAGGAGGTCTGCATCAACGGACTTCAGTGCAGGTAGTGCCTCATCAGAGAGAGACCATTTCAGTTGCTCTACAGTTCTGAAGCTGAATGTAATGATTATCAGTTCTTTACATGTGTACTAATATTCAGACACATTCAGTTGTTTCTATATTTATCTATAATTCAGGGTTTTCACACGGGGCTTCAAGTAAATTAATATTAGTGCCTGAAAGTCATTGAATTTGACTTGCCACTGTACGACCCCATATAATTCTTAATATGGTGTGAATGGGAAATACATTTGGTTTTTGTGAGTGAAATAATACAGTGAAGACAAGGTTATTCAGGAAAATAGTACATAGTGCTGCCTGAAACATACTGTGATCTTGTACTGTGATCTTGAGTCATTTATGCATTTATGTGAAATTAGGGAATCTACGATAGATTAAGTGCACTTATGTTGTGCAATTTAAAATGTGTACTTTGTGTCTAACGTGAATAAATGTTTTGTTCAGGATTAGCTACCTGATCGACTGAAATTAGATAATTGAACATGAAAAAATAGAAAATATTTTTACAGAATAAAGTGCCAGAACTGTCAAGAAAATAACTTTTGTGTCCGTTTGTCTTTATTACTACAGACCGACTCAGATTAAGTCTGAGGCCGGTAACATCAACAGTGAGGACAAACCCAGCCTGCCTCTCTCCTTCCACACTGAGTAGAAACCTACAGTCACTGGGTCCTGATTGTGACAGTGGAGCCCAGTTTGCATTGCAGGATCCAGAGATGGCATCGGTGAAGCTGGAAGACTGCAGTCAAACACTGGAGCTGAATGTAAACATTAAAGATGAAGAAGAGGAGGAGAAGATTAGGACAACTGTTAGTCATGGTAAGAGCTGGTTCTATCTATAAGTTATCTTCATATATTAGACCTCCATAGGTTATGACCTTGTTTGAATTCTGTAATTCTGACATCACACATCCCTGAACAACTCAAAGTCATTTAAAAACTTGTCACGCCTGCCTTTGCCCACACATTGTCTCAAGAATGCTGAAAATGTTTAATACCCTCAATCACCAAGTTAGGCATACAGGAAACACTGTGAACCTGGCAACCTTGGTTAGCGTGCACTGCGCCCGGCCCGCCACAGGAGTCGCTGGCCAGACCCTCCCTAACCCGGACGACGTGCGTCGCTCCACGGACCTCCCGGGCGCAAACCCAGAGTCTCTGGTGGCACAGCTGGCACTGCAGTACAGCACCCTTAACCACTGCGCCACCAGGGAGGCCCTCAAAAGGGTTTTCTAATGATGAATTAGCCTTTAAAAATGATCAACTTGGATCAACTTGGATTAGCTAACACAACATGCCATTGGATCACAGGAGTGATGGTTGCTGATAATGGGCCTCTGTACGCCTATGTAGATATTCCATAAAATATCTGCCATTTCCAGCTACAATAGTCATTTACAACAATAACAATATCTTCACTTTATTTCTGATCAATTTGATGTTATTTTAATGGACAATCAATGTGCTTTTCTTTCAAAACAAGGACATTTCTACGTGTCCCCAGACGTTTGAACAGTAGTGGATATTTAATATTTTGTATATATCAAGTTGTAGAAACATCTCAAGGATGATCATTGGAAACAGGAAGCATCTGAACTCAATTTTGAGTCTCTTGTTTTAATTTTTTTAGTTTTTATACATTTTCAAAAATGCCTAAACCTGTTTTCACTTTGTCATTATGGGGTATTGTGTGTAGATTGCTGAGGATATTTTTTTATTTAATTATAGAATTAGGCTGTAATATAACAATGTGGAAAAGTCAAGTGGTCTGAATTTTTTCCGAGGGCACTGTCAGACCCCTTCCCATTTCTCCCATTTTGGTACGTTACAGCCTTCTTCTAAAATTGATTACATGTTTTTCCCCGTCAATCTACACACAATATCCCATAATGACATCACAATATCCCATAATGACATCACAATACCCCATAATGACATCACAATACCACATAATGACAAAGCCAAAACAGGTTTTTAGAAATTCTTGCAAATGTAATGTTTTTAAATAATAATTGCTTATTTACATAAGTTTTCAGACCCTTTGCTATGAGATGATCCTTGAGATGTTTTTTCAACTTGGAGTCGACCTGTGGTAAATTCAATTGATTGGACATGATTAGGCACACACCTGTCTGACCATGAGCTTGAAAGGATCTGCAGAGAAGAATGGGAGAAACTCCCGAAATACAATTGTGCCAAGCTTGTAGCTTCATACCCAACAAGACTCAAGGCTGTAATCGCTGCCAAAGGTGCTTCAACTAACTATTGTGTAAATGGTCTGAATACTTACATAAATGTCATATTTCATGTTATTTCTAAAAACCTGTTTTTGCCCTTGCCATTATGGGTATTGTGTGTAGACTGATGAGAATTAGAATAAGACTGTAATGTAACAAAAAGCCAAGGGGTCTGAATACTTTATGAATGCATTGTAGACGTTATTTCATGCTACTAAGACTTGTATGGATGACAACAGTATTGCCAGCATTTGTTTTATTCACTGGGCTATCTGGAGTGATCAGAGTGTAGACTAAAGAAGTGAAGTAGACAAACTGCCAGTGTTTTGAAGTTCTATGAAATGAGTCTGTGTAGTTACTAATCCCCTTTGTCACGAGAATTTCTACCCCAATGTTCTAACTGAACTATTTTATAACTCCATCTGTATCCTAGAGGTTGTAAGGCTCTAAGTTTTAATAAACAGAGCCCCAGCATACAAATGATCAGTTCTTTATTCAGAGAGCTCTGCCCTCTCAAGTTCAGAGCCCATCTTTTATACACACATCAGTCGAGAACCCCACCCCGCTTTAGGATGGCTGTATTGTTCCACTGTACACTTACATTGTTTATCATATTCTGCAACATGTTTCATGATTTTTGCAAGCCTAACAGTTTCTCCACTCCGGGTGGGGACAGAATGTCCTGTAAGGAACACAGTGTTCTAATTATATCCTGCCAACGCTGCACATATTACCAACTTATAGTCTTATGTGTCAAATGGATTTCACACACAGTGAAAGATTAGTGGAATCTGTGTGGGTAGCTGGACAGGTAGGATGACTGACAGTGAAGGTGAACAGGTGGTCACGTGTCAGGTGACAGAGGAATGGATGAGACTGAGGCAGGAATTCCTTTAACCATAAAGTGGTATATTTACTGAGTAGTGTGGATTCATGGACGCACAGAACTTCTGGATCAGATGGAGTTAAGGAAGAGAAAGCAGCGAGATCAGGCGATGGCAATTTTCTCCTTTTATGGAGTTAAGATCTGTCTGACATTTCCACCTGACCTAATTAAAGCGCCCCTGGCCCAGCTGAGTAAATGGCAATGAATTAAAGGAGTATTCCACCAACTCCATGGGCCTTTTCTACACACACTGATACAGTTTCAGGGTGAAATATCTTAGTAGAATTTGTGTTTAAAGTAATGACTATCACCCTTGTGATGTTGAGTGGAGGATGGTATAGCTCATCATTTTCACCACTTTTGCCTCTTATTAGTTTTTGACACCTACCCAGTTTTAGAATAGTTTGATTCCCCTTCCCATACAGTCTACTGAAATTAATACATACACTACCGTTGAAAAGTTTAGGGTCACTTAGAAATGTCCTTGTTTTTGAAAGAAAAGTATGTTTTTTTTGTCCATTAAAATAACATCAAATTGACCATTAATACAGTGGAGATGTTGTTAATGTTGTAAATGACTTGTAGCTGGAAACGGATGAATTTTTAAAACGGAATATCTACATAGGTGTACAGAGTCCCATTATCAGCAACCATCACTCCTGTGATCCAATGGCATGTTGTGTTAGCTAATCCAAGTTTATCATTTATAAGGGCTAATTGATCATTACAAAACCCTTTTGCAATTATGTTAGCACAGTTGAAAACTGTGGTGCTGATAAAAGAAGCAATAAAACGGTCCTTTTTTAGACTAGTTGAGTATCTGGGTCATTTGTCGGTTCGATTACAGGCTCAAAATGGCCAGAAACAAAGACCTTTCTTCTGAAAGTCGTCAGTCTATTCTTGTTCTGAGAAATGAAGGCTATTCCATATGAGAAATTTCCAAGAAACTGAAGATCTCGTGCAGTTCTGTGTCCTACTCCCTTCACAGAACAGTGCAAACTGGCTCTAACCAGAATAGAAAGAGGAGTGGGAAGTACTATTATTTTGAAAGGCTGTTTTTCCATTGAAAGCCTATCCACCATACAAAGACTTAGGACCCAGTGGAAATCTGTCTTCCTCAACATGTGACCAGTCTTTATGCATTGTTTCAGATCTCTATGGCTTCCTCAACACGTGACCAGTCTTTAGGCATTGTTTCAGGCTTTTACTCTGAAAAATGAGGGAGCTACACCGCTTTCAATGAGAGGACAGTGGAAATTTCCATCCATGAGCCAGGCACATGATCGGGAGCGCGCATTTCTTGTTTACCCTTTTCCATCGACGAAGCTTTTGTCCGGTTGAAATATTATTGATTATTTATGACAAAAGCAACCTGAAGATTGATTTTTAACATCGTTTGACATGTTTCTACTATCTTTTATTGTGCTTTTTGACTTTTCGAGAGTGCTTATTGTGCCTTTGGATTTCTGAACTAAACGCACCAACAAAACGGAGGTATTTGGACATAAAGATGAACTTTATCGAACAAAACACACATTTATTGTCTAACATGGAGACTTAGGAGTGCCACCAGATGAAGATCATCAAAGGTAAGTGATTCATTTTAATGCTATTTCTGACTTTTGTGAAGCTCTCCTTGGTTGGAAAATGGCTGTATGGGTTTCTGTGTCTCGTCGCTGAACTAACATAATCGCAGAGTGTGCTTTCGCCGTAAAGCCTTTTTGAAATCTGACACAGCGGTTGCATTAATGAGAAGTTTATCTGCATTTGTATGTTTAACACTTGTATCTTTTATCAATGTTTATGATGAGTATTTCTGTTTTTTGATGTGGCTCTCTTTACTTTAATCGGATGTTTGTTTGAGACAATGCATTTCTGAACACAACACACCAATTTCAAATGAGGTTTTTGGACATAAAGATTAACTTTATCGAACAAAACACACATTTATTGTGTAACTTGAAGTCCTGTGAGTGCCATCTGATGAAGATCATCAAAGGTTAGTGATTAATTTAATTGCTATTTCTGACTTTTATGAGACCTCTCCTTGGCTGGAAAATGACTATAGTTTTCTGTGACTAGGTGCTGACCTAACATAATCGTTTGGTGTGCTTTCGCCGTAAAGCCTATTTGAAATCGAAGACTGTGGCTGGATTTACAAGAAGTTTATCTTTAAAATGGCGTAAAATAATTTTAATTATGGGATTTGAACCAGACAGGTTAAGCACTTTGTGACAACTACTGATGTAAAAAGTGCTTCATAAAATACATTTGATTAACATGTATATCACATCAACTGACTGTTTTTTCTGATGTTCACACAGGATACCATGTTGAGACATTCTCCACATCCAGAGAGCAACAGCAGGAAGATCAGAGAGCTAAGAAGTCTCATCACTGCCCACATTGTGAAGAGATTTTCCCATTTCTATCAAAGCTAAGAATACACCTAAAAATACACACAGGAGAGAAGCCTTACTCCTGCTCTGACTGTGGAAAATGTTTTAAAACATCAAATGAGCTAAAAGTTCATCAGACAACACACACAGGAGAGAAGCCTTTCTTCTGCCCTGACTGTGGAACTAGTTTCTCTCAGCTTTCCCACTTAAAATCACATGAACGTATACATACAGGGGAGAAGCCATACTCCTGCTCTGACTGTGGGAAATGTTTTAAAACATTATATGAGCTAAAAGTTCATCAGAGAACACACACAGGAGAGAAGCCTTACGTCTGCTCTGACTGTGGAAAATGCTTCACATCATCAACTCATCTAAAAGTTCATCAGAGAACACACACAGGAGAGAAGCCTTATTCCTGCTCTGACTGTGGAAAACGTTTTAAAACATCAAATGAGCTAAAGGTTCATCAGAAGACTCACACAGGAGAGAAGCCTTTCTTCTGCTCTGACTGTGGGGCGAGTTTCTCTCATCTGGGCACCTTAAAAACACACAAACTTATACACACTGGCGAGAAGCCTTACTTCTGCTTTGACTGTGGAAAATGCTTCAAAACATCAACTGAGCTAAAAGTTCATCAGAGAACACACACAGGAGACAAGCCGTATTACTGCTCTGAGTGTGGAACTAGTTTCTCTAAATTTTCCATCTTAAAAACACATGAACGTATACATACAGGAGAGAAGCCTTACGTCTGCTCTGACTGTGGAAAATACTTCACAACATCAACTCATCTAAAAGTTCATCAGAGAACACACACAGGGGAGAAGCCATACTCCTGCTCTGACTGTGGAAAACGTTTTAAAACATCAAATGAGCTAAAAGTTCACCAGAGAACACATACAGGAGAGAAGCCTTACGTCTGCTCTAACTGTGGAACTAGTTTCTCTCAACTTTCCCATTTACAATCACATGAACGTATACATACAGGAGAGAAGCCTTTCTTCTGCTCTGACTGTGGGGCGAGTTTCTCTCAGCTGGGCACCTTAAAAACACACCAACGTATACACACAGGAGCGAAGCCTTATTCCTGCTCTGACTGTAGAAAATGTTTTAAAACATCAAATGAGCTAAAAGTTCATCAGAGAACACACACAGGAGAGAAGCCTTATTCCTGCTCTGACTGTGGAAAATGTTTTAAAACATCAAATGAGCTAAAAGTTCACCAGAGAACACACACAGGAGAGAAGCCTTACGTCTGCTTTGACTGTGGAACTAGTTTCTCGCAACTTTCCAGCTTAAAATCACATGAACGTATACATACAGGGGAGAAGCCATACTCCTGCTCTGTTTGTGTAAAATGCTTCAAAACAGCAACCGAGCTAATAGTTCATCAGAGAACACACGCATGAGTCTCTGCTCTGACTTTTGGGTGAGTTTCTCTCACCATAGCAACTTAACACACCAATGTAGTCACACAGGAGAGAAGTCTTACTCCTGCTCTGTGGAAGGGTGGGCGTTTAACTCAAACTTCCAGCCAAAGGCTGCTGTGTTTAGAATCTCATCAAGGAGGACTGTAGCATTTTAGCTAATCAGCAACTTTGCAACTACTTACTTACTACTTTTTAGCTATTACTTAGCATGTTAGCTTAGCATGCAACTTTGCAACTACTTACAACTTTTTAGCTATTACTTAGTATGTTAGCATATCATACATATTACAAGTTCGTAACATATTGTATGAATAGCAATGCGTAAAATAACGTAAGAATTGTAATTCTTAACATACGATACTTCCTAGAAGTTGTATTATACTGAACAATTTAAACACAACAATTTCAAAGATTTATAGTTTGTATCAGGAAATCAGTCATTTTAAATAAGAGGCCATAATCTATGGATTTCACATGACTGGGCAGGGGAGAGAGAATAAAGTAGACGGCACGGGTCAAAGTAATTGATTTATGACCCTGTGTCATGATGACGTGTACATGTCCAAATATGGGCCTCCGGCCAGGCCATCCTGTTCCTGTGGTCACGTGTTAGAGGGTGTGTGTTATTTTATATCTATATTGCATCCTTTGAAGTAGTCATGGTGATTGATGTCTAGGGGCCTGGTTGAACTGGGGGGGTTGAGTGTTTGAACTTTTGAACGTGTATGTCCCCCACCCCCAGTTTTATTGCCCTTATGGTTGTTATCTGATGAAGCAGGAATGTCCTGGGGTATTGGCTGTGGCATATGCATTTTAAATATCCAGAACAAGGCCTGTCACAAATATTACCGAAGGTGGCTCCCCTTCTTGTTCGGGTGGCGCTCGGCGGCCGTCGTCGCCGGTCTACTAGTATTTTACCTAAGGGTACTATTTTGTTTTTATAGTTACTCCTGTGTTGGGTATAACTATTTTGTTCCTTTGATTTTGGACATTAAAGCGTGTTTTTTCCCACATCCTTTGCTCTCTGCGCCTGACTCCACACCCATTCACTCATTGAGCGTTACAGTCTGAATATTTATGCAAATAAGGTATTCATTTTTATAAATTGACAAATTTCTAAACTTTTTTCACTTTGTCATTGTGTGTATATTGATGAGGGTAAAAAATGCATTTAATCCATTTTTGTATAAGCCTGTAACGTAACAATATGTGGAAAAAGTCAAGGGGTCTTGTATAATGCCCTGTATATGCTTTAAACTACAATGTAAGGATCTGAAGTGGTAAACACAAAGGCATAATGGGAAATGCATGTCCAATGGTTATCTCTGTATGAGTCACATTAAAACACTAGGTAGGGCAGTGGTTATCTGTATTAGTATTACCAACATAAAAACACCTAGGTAGGGCAGTGGTTCTCTCTGTATTAGTATTATCTCTGTTTCACCCACATTAAAACACCTAGGTAGAGCAGTGGTTCTCTCTGTATTAGTATTATCTCTGTTTCACCCACATTAAAACACCTAGGTAGAGCAGTGGTTCTTTCCGTATTTGTATTATCTCTGTGTTTCCCACATTAAAACACCTAGGTAGAGCAGTGGTTCTCTCGGTATTAGTATTATCTCTGTATTACCCACATTAAAACACCTAGGTAGAGCAGAGAGGACAGAGCATGTGGCTTTGTAACACACAGGTGTTTCATCTCCACACTGGGATGATTTTAACAGTGCAATGCCTCTCAGGCCTCATGCCTCTCAGGTAGGAGGGTACCAGAAAGAAATGAATAAAAAACACAAAACTAATGAAGGAGCACACAGGGCCACAGCACTTCAGGAACACACAGTCACCAACAATATATCCCTGTTGTCAATACTTTCAACTGACTCAGCTCGCTGTTACAGTACAGCACCACCAAATTCCATGTATTGAGTAACCATCTGTCTTTTGTAACCAGAAAAACGTAACATAATACTGTTTTGAGAGTCCCTGATTTATATTTACTATGTTACACCTAGTCTATGAGAGGAGGCTGCACCTAAATTATACACAGCAGGTCAAGAGGTGTGTTTTCCCTTCAGCATCTGCATGTGGCATAAGCTCACCCACCTCACATCATGAATCTAAAATGGTTAACCTTGGCTGTGAGTGATGGGGAAAAAATCTGACTACGGCAATTACTTGAATAATTCAATGGATGTTTTGTATACAGACTTGATGAGTAAATTGTATTGTTTAAAAAAAAACGTGACTTCGCAATGGGGCCATCAATGGGAATTGGGCCGTGCTTCAGCTGAACTGCAGTATGGAAAATGCCCTCTGAGCACAGTGGAAAGCATGCTTACAGACTGGAAGCCTGGCCCCTTGATCCGAAAGAGCTGTAATTGCAGACCGCAATTAGGGGCGTTCTCTGATATCGGGTGTTTCATGATATCAACTTTAAACCAATTGCTGCTCCCCATTGGTCCGTGGCCGTTTCTTTTGCGTTGGGACAACAGTTGTTGACATCTGTTACATTGTAGCTAACCCTAACCCTTTTCCTAACCTTAACCTCAGTCTCCTAACCTGCCACGGTAATTCACCTAAATTGCCACTTTAATTATCCTAACCTGTAAGGGGCACACTCCAACACTCAGACATAGTCTGCGTTCCTAAATTCGCTCTGGCTATATACTCCGATTTCAGACCACTCTCGTCTGAGTGCCAGAGGGAAGAATAATTGATGAAAAACAAACGCTCAACACCCCTTGAATACGGCCGGTGTCAGTAAGCGTCGGCAAAAAATGCTTTATTAAATTGTTGCCTGAAGCACAGTTAAAGTCACCAATGCTCTCTGGATAACATGAACACAGCCTAACCAGCTCTGCTAAGGCGAGTAAAATGGTCAGAGTTCTCTCATTTGTACTGAAAGTAGCTAACCAGTTATCTTGGATGCTTGACTGCGGTTGTGAGGTCAGAACGCTTGAATCAACCCTCCTCCTCCGCCAGAGCGTCCAGTGTGGCTCTGAACGCTCCGAGAGCGATACGAACTGACAGTCTGACAACGCTCTGAATTTACGAACGACCAAGCGCACTCTGGCACTCCAGATTGAATTTAAGATCACATCCATAATTTACTAATAAAGTATTTGTGTTTAGTGAGTCCAACAGATCAGATGCAGTAGGGATGCGCGAATTTAAAATTAAATGTTTCCCTGTCCTGCTAATCATTCAAAATCTAACGAGTACTTTTGGGTGTCAGGGAAAATGTATGGAGTAGAAGTACATTAAGTACATTATTTTCTTTAGGAATGTAGTGAAGTAAAAGTTGAAGTTGTCAAAAAATATCAAAAGTAAAGTACAGATACCCCCAAAACTACTGATGTGGCATTTAAATATTTGTACTTAAGTACTTTACACCACTGATTGCAGGGAATACTGACTGAAGATGTTCCTCCCTACGAGGCCCATGAGACTGTGTAGGGATGTGATTTGAATCGGACTGTGACTGAAGGAGTGGGATGTTGTTATTTATCTATTTTTGTATTTTGTTTTGACGTCGTTGTTCCCCCTCCCCTTTTCCGTAAAGGAAATGTATTTTCTTCTACAGTTTACTAACCTTACAGTAGGTGGCGGCAGACACGTTATATTTGTGTAAATGTCATTATACCAGAGAAGAAGATGACGCTGCTGCGCTATAGTAGTGGGGAACAGGAAGTTCCGGGTCGAAACGACAGAACTGTGTTTTGAAGTCGATAGTGGTTGTGTCTGTTTCTAATGTATCATTGTAGGTATGTAATAGCATGTTTAAACTTTCTAATGTTGAGAGAATATATAACACGCTAGGTAACAAATCCGTCAATGTATTATCACGTTTGGTAAAGGTTTTAATTGTATGTGTTATTTTGGGGTCAAACCGAGTGAGTGAAGAACGTGTTAAAAAAAAATGTTACAAGTCACATAACTAGACTTTGGGTTTATCTGAGTGTATGTACATCATTTCGTCAAAAAGTCATTTCATAAAGATTCCATTTATTTGAGTTCGTTTTTACATGTTCTTGGTTTTGTGTAAAATGTTTATGAGCTGGTAAATAGCCTCGTCCGAACCATCCTGTTCTCGCGAGTTTACATACACTGTTTCGTTAATTAAAGCTCGCGAGATCAGGATGGTTCGGACGAGGCAAGTCAAATGGCGGGAACGATTTCGGTCGTCTTTCTATGAGTTTATTCGTGGTGAAATGGCGACATGAGGCTGTGTGATAGTGTCAAAATTGAGGGAAGCTAACTGAAGTTATCCTTCACCATTTGGAGAGAGAGGCCAACTGCATGGAATGGCGTCGATTAATGCGGATGAATCGGAGCACGTGTCAAACTCATTCCATGGAGGACCAAGTGTCTGCCAGTAATAATGTGTTAGAGTGGAAAGTTGGGAGGTGTTTGAGGAGACCACAGGGCCTCATTTACACCCTGATTAACCAAGGCCATAAAAATAGGTGTAGTTAAACTGGGATGCAGCCGTGTAAATGAGAACTTGTTCTGAACGAGCCTACCTGGTTAAGTAAAGGTGAAATAAAACATTGAAAGTGGTAGATTGTTAATATCTTGTGCTAGTCAGGTTCAGCAAGGGAAGATTTTTCAATTGGAAAATCATAATGGGACAAAGTGCACTTATGTTGTGCAATTTAAAATGTGTACTTTGTGTCTAATGTGAATGAATGTATTGTCAGGGATTATCTACCTGATCTACTGAAATAAGATAATTGAACAAGAAAAACAAGAAAATATTTTTACAGAATAAAGTGCCAGAACTGTCAAGAAAATAACTTTTGTGTCCGTTTGTCTTTATTACTACAGACCGACTCAGATTAAGTCTGAAGCCGGTAACATCAACAGTGAGGACAAACCCAGCCTGCCTCTCTCCTTCCGCACTGAGTCCAAACCTACAGTCACTGGGTCCTGATTGTGACAGTGGAGCCCAGTTTGCTCTGCAGGATCCAGAGATGGCATCAGTGAAGCTGGAAGACTGCAGTCAAACACTGGAGCTGAATGTCAACATTAAAGATGAAGAAGTGGAGGAGAAGATTAGGACAACTGTTAGTCATGGTAAGAGCTGTTTCTATCTATAAGTTATATTCATGTATTAGACCTCCATAAGTTATGACCAGTCTATTGCTAGGTTGAATTCTGTAATTCTGACATCACACATCCCTGAACAACTCAAGACTTCCCAGCGAAGCAAAAACAATTTAAACTTGTCACGCCTGCCTTTCCCCACACATTGTCTCAAGAACGTTGAAAATATTTAATACCCTCAATCACTAAGTTAGGCATACCTCATTTCAAAAAAGGCCATGGCTTCATCACTGTCAATATTGAATGATAATTCTTCACGTTTTACCAGTGAAAAGACCAAGCTGCGTCTGCATGCCAATCGTTTGATCTCAATCAGTTTCATGGGAATATGCATTTAAATCTTCTTGGATTACTGTTTGGTGAGCAAATTAGAGCAGATGGTGTTGAATTATTTTGAATTCCTGTATTTTGTTTTCATCAAAGCACATTCTGCCTAATGGCGTGCTGTTGAGTTTGGGACGATTCAGCAAACCATCCTAAAATCTCGTAAGAAATTTGTTTTTTGTTGTAACAGTAATGTTATGCTATAATATTTGGTGATGTGGACTACTAATTAATCATTAGGTGATCGTCCAAGACATTGATCTGACTTTACTAAACAAACACCATTGTGGCGGCGCATCGCACTATGAGGTCTACCTGTGTTGATTCTAAGATTCCTGGAACTACCGAAAGTGGTTAAATTCACCAAAAAGGTGTTTTGATGTACATAACCTGCAAATGTGAAGATGATTGCGTTCAACCCTGTGTAAATCAGTCAATTCTTAACATAAAGACTTTAAACTCAGGATTCTGTAAGAGCCTACCCCAAAGAGGATATGTGTTCATGTTCAGCTTCCTGTGCCTTAAAATGGTGTCATAGGTGCTGTTTCGGAGGGTTAAAAAGATCAGATATTTTCAAAACTTCACATGTGTTACTAGGTAACCCTCATGAACTGTAAATCAGTCATTTCTCCCAACAGATGTCAAAGAAAAACCTCTCACATGCACATACACACACACACACACACACACACAGCAAGGATGGAGTGACAAAGTGAGGTGTTTAAAGACAGAGTGCCTGCATTGGCATTTCCATAATCTCAAAGCCGTGCCGAGTTCAACGAGATGCCCCGCTTGACTGTAGCTCGCTCGGTCTAAGCATAGCAACCATGACAAAAAGTAGGCCCAAAATGAAGCCTGGCCCTAAATTTAATTTGCTTTTGGGTGACAGTGAGAGAACCGTTAGGGTAAGAAGCACAATTCTTTTGCCTCACAACATTTGGTGATGCAGAAACGAGAGAACATGTTTGGCTGTTTTTATATATATATATAATAAGGGCATCAGTCAATTGAAATGAATTAGGCCCTAACCTGTAGATTTCACATGACTGGGCAGGGGTGCAGCCATGGGTGGGCCTTGGAAGGCATAGGCCCACCCACTTGGCAGCCAGACCCACCTCAGGTCCTGGGCTGACGTTGTTACACGGGGTCTACGATTGTGAGGCCGGTTGGATGTACTGCCAAATACTCTAATAGGACATTGGAGGCAGCTTATGGTAGAGAAATTAACATTCAATTCTCTGGCAACAGCTCTGGTGGACATTCCTGCAGTCAGCATGACAATTGCACGCTCCCTCAAAACTTGAGACATCTGTGACATTGTGTTGTGTGGCCTTTTATTGTCCCCAGTGTAACCGATGTGAAATGGCTAGCTAGTTAGTGGTGGTGCGTGCTAATAGCGTTTCAATCGGTGACGTCACTCGCTTTGAGACCTTGAAGTAGTGGTTCCCCTTGCTCTGCAAGGGCCGCGGCTTTTGTGGAGCGATGGGTAACGATGTCTTCATGGGTGACTGTTGTCTGTGTGCAGAGGGTCCCTGGTTCGAGCCCGGGTATGGGCGAGGGGACGGACTAAAGTCATACTGTTACACCAGCACAAGGTGCAACTGTGTAATGACTATGCCGTTTAATCAGTTTCTTGATATGCCACACCTGTCAGGTGGATGGATTATCTTGGTAAAGGGGAAAATGTTCACTAACAGGGATGTAAACATATTTCTGCACACAATTTGAGAGAAATAAGCTTTTAGTGTGTGTTGGAACATTTCAGATTTTTTTTTTCAGCTCATGAAACATGGGACCAACACTTTACATTTATATATTTTTTCAGTGTAGTTATGCATTACTGTCCTCTCCATGTTCGGCTGGAATTTACCCTGAAAAGGATTTGAGAAATATGATTGGTTGAGGATAGGCCTACGTCTCGTTTTGCGCTGCACAGAATGACTATTGTAGCTGGAAACAGATAGATATGGAATATCTACATAGGTGTACAGAGGCCCATTATCAGCAACCATCACTCCTGTGTTCCAATGGCATGTTGTGTTAGCTAATCCAAGTTTATCATTTTAAAAGGCTAATTAATCATTACAAAACCTTTTGCAATTATGTTAGCACAGCTGAAAACTGTGGTGCTGATTAGTGAAGCAATAAAACGGTCCATCTTTAGACTAGCTGAGTATCTGGGTCATTTGTCGGTTCGATTACAGGCTCAAAATGGCCAGAACCAAAGACCTTTCTTCTGAAACTTCTGAAATTTGGAAGAGCCTTCCATGTGAGAAAGAAACTGGGGATCCCAAGAAACTGAAGATCTCGTACAACTCTGTGTACTACTCCCTTCACAGAACAGCGCAAACTGGCTTCAACCAGAATAGAAAGAGGAGTGGGAGGCCCCGGTGCACAACTGGGCAAGAGGACAAGTACATTAGTGTGTCTAGTTTGAGAAACAGACGTCTCACAAGTCCTCAACTGGCAGCTTCATTAAATAGTACCCGCAAAACACCAAGCTCAATGTCAACAGTGAAGAGGCGACTCCGGGATGCTGGCCTTCTAGACACTATTCTGGTTAGAGACTGTTTGCATTGTTCTGTGAAGAGAGTAGTACACAGCGTTGTACGAGATCTTCAGCCGTTTCCAGCTACAATAGCCATTTACAGCATTAACAATGTCAACACTGTATTTCTGATCACTTTGACATTATTTGATTGGACAAAAAATGTGCTATTCTTTCAAAAACATGGACATTTGTAACTTTAGAATTTATTCATTTATTTCACCACTAATGGTAGTGTATTTTAAAAATATATATTTTTTAACCTTTATTTAACTTTCTTAGCATTCTGGTTATTGTCCGGAATTTCCGATGACTGACGTGCCCAAAGTAAACTGCCCAGAAGCTAGGATATGCATATACTTGATCGCATTGGATAGAAAACACACTGAAGTTCCTAAAACTGTTAAAATAATGTCTGTGGGTATAACAGACCTGATATGACAGGCGAAAACCTTGAGGAAAATCCATCCAGAATTTTTATTTCTTGAGGTCACAGATGCTTGCCTATGGGATATTCAAATTGATAGGACCCAGATTGCAGTTCCTTTGGCTTCCACTAGATGTCAACAGTCTGTAGAAAGGGTTTCATGCTTGTTTTTTGAAAAATGAGTATTTGTAGTTTTTCCAAGATGTCCCCCATTAGAAAAGTAGTCATGTTGCACGCATCAACGAGAGTGCGCTCTTCGTTATTTATCTTTGCTATTGAACACACTATTCTCCGTCTTAAATATTATTGTTTATTTACATATTAGAATACCTGAGGATTAATTGGAAACTTCGTTTGACTTTTTTGGACGATCTTTACCGGTAACCTTTAAGATTCGTTTGTGTGCATGTTGAACGAGTGACCTACTGAATCAAGCGCGCCATCTAAACGGATACTTTTGGGATATAATGAAGGATATTATCGAACAAAACAACCATTCATTGTGTAGCTGGGACCCTTGGGATTGCAATCAGAGGAAGATCTTCAAAGGTAAGTGATTTATTTAATTGCTGTCTGTGATTTTGTGACGCCTGTGCTGGTTGAAAAAGTATTTTGACGTGGGGAGCTGTCCTCAGATAATCGCATGGTATGCTTTCTCCGTAAAGCCTTTTTCAAATCTGACAACGCAGTTGGATTAACAAGAAGCTTTTAAATTATGTAAAACACTTATATTTTCATGAATGTTTAATATTCCGATTTTTGTATTTTGAATTTCGCGCTCTGCAATTTCACCGGATGTTGTCGTAGGTGTCCTGCTAGCGTTTGGACATAGGCAAGTCAGTTAAGAACAAATTCTTATTTTCAATGATGGCCTAGGAACATTGGGTTAACTACCTTGTTCAGGGGCAGAACGACAGATTTTTACCTTGTCAGCTCGGGGATTCGATCTTGCAACCTTTCGGTTGCTCTAACCACTAGGCTACCTGTCACCCAGTATGGCCAGAAGAGCACTGGTCACAACTCTGAGCCTGGTTCCTCTCTCGGTTTCTTCCTAGGTTCCTGCTTTCTAGGGAGTTTTTTTGTGGCCACTGTGCTTCTACATCTGCATTGCTTGCTCTTTGGGGATTTTAGGCTGGGTTTCTGTTAACCTCTCTGGGACCGTTTGGCACGCGAGCGTCCCACCTTTCAACTGCCAGTGAAACTGCAGGGCGCCAAATTCAAAACAACAGAAATCCCATAATTAATATTCCTCAAACATACAAGTATTTTACACCATTTTAAAGATAAAATTCTCGTTAATCCAACCACAGTGTTAGGTCAGCGCCAAGTCACAGAAAGCATTCAGCCATTTTCCAACCAAAGAGTGGATCTGAGTTTACATAGCAGCGTTACGTTCAGTAGTTCCACAACATCCGGTGATTTTTGCAGAAAGCCACATCAATTACAGAAATGCTCATAATAAATGTTGATGAAAATACAAGAATTATGCACGGAATTATAGATACACTTCTCCTTAATGCAACCGCTGTGTCCGATTTCAAAAAAACTTGACCAAAAAAGCATAATCTGAGTACGGCGCTCAGACAACAAAATCAAGCCAAACAAATGTCTGCCATGTTGGAGTCGAGAGATGTCAGAATAACATGATAAATATTCACTTACCTTTGATGATCTTCATCAGAATGCACTCCCAGGAATCCCAGGTCCACAGTAAGTGCTTGTTCTGTTCGATAATGTACATAATTTATTTCAAAATAGCTCCTTTTGTTGGCGCGTTCAGTACACAATCTAAACTCACCAAGCGCGTTCACTAGTTTCAGACGAAAAGTCAAAAAAAGTTCCGTTACAGTCCATAGCAACATGTCAAACGATGTTTAGAATCAATCTTTAGGGCGTTTTTAACATAAATCTTCATTAATGTTCCAACCGGACAATTCCTTTGTCTGTACAAATGAAGTGGAACGTAGCTACCTTTCACGTGAGCGCGCCAGACCAAGGCTGTGGCACTCTGCCAGACCACTCACTCATAGAGCCCTTATGAGCCCCTCCTTTAGAGTAGAATCCTCAAAACAGGTTCTAAATACTGTTGACATCTAGTGGAAGCCTTGGGAAGTTAAAAATAACTAACATCACACGGTATCTTCAATAGGAGCTGAGTTGAATAACTACAAACCTCAGATTTCCCACTTCCTGGTAGGATTTTTCTCAGGATTTTGCCTGCCAAATGAGTTCTGTTATACTCACAGACATCATTCAAACAGTTTTAGAAACTTCAGATTGTTTTCTATCCAAATGTTCTATTTATATGCATATTCTAGCTTTTTCGGCTGAGTAGCAGGCAGCTTAATTTGGGCACGTTTTTCATCCAAGCTACCCAATACTGCCCCCTACCCCAAAGAAGTTAACTTCACTGGGGTAGGGGGCAGCATTTGGAATTTTGGATGAAAAGCGTGCCCAAATTAAACTGCCTGCTACTTGGGCCCATAAGCTAGGATATGCATATAATTAGTCGATTTGGATAGAAAACACTGTTAAAACACTGTTAAAATAATGTCTGAGTATGACAGAACTGATATGGCAGGTGAAATCCAGAGGAAAATCCAACCAGGAAGTACTATTATTTTGAAAGGCTGTTTTTCCATTGAAAGCCTATCCACCATACAAAGACTTAGGACCCAGTGGAAATCTGTCTTCCTCAACATGTGACCAGTCTTTAGGCATTGTTTCAGGCTTTTACTCTGAAAAATGAGGGAGATACACCGCTTTCAATGAGATGACAGTGGAAATTTCCATCCATATGAGCCAGACACATGATCGAGAGCGCGCATTTCTTGACGAAGCTTTTGTCCGGTTGAAATATTATTGATTATTTATGACAAAAGCAACCTGAAGATTGATTTTAAACATCGTTTGACATGTTTCTACCATCTTTTATTGTACTTTATGACTTTTCGAGAGTGCGCTTTGTGCCTTTGGATTTCTGAACTAAACGCACCAACAAAACGGAGGTATTTGGACATAAAGATGAACTTTATCGAAGAAAACAAACATTTGTTGTCTAACATGGAGACCTGGGAGTGCCACCAGATGAAGATCATCAAAGGTAAGTGATTAATTTAATCGCTACTTCTGACTTTTATGAGACCTCTCCTTGGTTGGAAAATGGCTGTATGGGTTTCTGTGTCTAGTCGCTGACCTAACATAATCGCAGAGTGTGCTTTCGCCGTAAAGCCTTTTTGAAATCTGACACAGCGGTTGCATTAAGGGGAAGTTTATCTGTATTCGTATGTTTAACACTTGTATCTTTTATCAATGTTTATGATGAGTATTTCTGATGTGGCTCTCTTTACTTTCACCGGATGTTTGTTTGAGACAATGCATTTCTGAACACAACACACCAATTTCAAATGGGGTTTTTGGACATAAAGATTAACTTTATCGAACAAAACACACATTTATTGTGTAACATGAAGTCCTGTGAGTGCCATCTGATGAAGATCATCAAAGGTTAGTGATTAATTTAATCGCTACTTCTGACTTTTATGAGACCTCTCCTTGGCTGGAAAATGACTGTATGGTTTTCTGTGACTAGGTGCTGACCTAACATAATCGTTTGGTGTGCTTTCGCCGTAAAGCCTATTTGAAATTGAACACTGTGGCTGGATTTATAAGAAGTTTATCTTTAAAATGGTGTAAAATAATTTTAATTATGGGATTTGAACCAGACAGGTTAAGCATGTTGTGACAACTACTGATGTAAAAAGGGCTTCATAAAATACATTTGATTAACATGTATATCACACCAACTGACTGTTTTTTCTGATGTTCACACAGGATACCATGTTGAGATATTCTCCACATCCAGAGAGCAACAGCAGGAAGATCAGAGAGCTAAGAGGTCTCATCACTGCCCACATTGTGAAGAGATTTTCCCATTTCTATCAAAGCTAAAAATACACCTAAAAATACACACAGGAGCGAAGCCTTACGTCTGCTCTGACTGTGGAAAATGTTTTAAAACATCAACTCATCTAAAAGTTCATCAGAGAACACACGCAGGAGCGAAGCCTTACGTCTGCTCTGACTGTGGGGCGAGTTTCTCTCAGCTGTGCAACTTAAAAACACACCAACGTATACACACAGGAGCGAAGCCTTATTCCTGCTCTGACTGTGGAAAAAAATGTAAAACATCAAATGAGCTAAAAGTTCACCAGAGAACACACACAGGAGAGAAGCCTTACTTCTGCTCTGACTGTGGGAAGAGTTTCTCTCACCATAGCAACTTAAAAACACACCAACGTATACACACAGGAGCGAAGCCTTATTCCTGCTCTGACTGTGGAAAAAATTTTAAAACATCAAATGAGCTAAAAGTTCATCAGAGAACACACACAGGAGAGAAGCCTTATGTCTGCTCTGACTGTGGAAAATGCTTCAAAACATTAGGTCATATAAAGGTTCACCAGAGAACACACACAGGAGAGAAGCCTTTCTTCTGCTCTGACTGTGGGGCGAGTTTCTCTCAGCTGGGCACCTTAAAAACACACCAACGTATACACACAGGAGCGAAGCCTTACGTCTGCTCTGACTGTGGAAAATGCTTCACAATATCATCTCATCTAAAAGCTCATCAGATAACACACACAGGAGAGAAGCCTTATTCCTGCTCTGACTGTGGAAAATGTTTTCAAACATTATATGAGATAAAAGTTCATCAGAGAACACACACAGGAGAGAAGCCTTACGTCTGCTTTGACTGTGGAAAATGCTTCACAATATCATCTCATCTAAAAGCTCATCAGAGAACACACACAGGAGAGAAGCCTTATTCCTGCTCTGACTGTGGAAAACGTTTTAAAACATCAAATGAGCTAAAGGTTCATCAGAGAACACACACAGGAGAGAAGCCTTTCTTCTGCTCTGACTGTGGGGCGAGTTTCTCTCAGCTGGGCACCTTAAAAACACACCAACGTATACATACAGGAGAGAAGCCTTACGTCTGCTCTGACTGTGGGAAGAGTTTCTCTCACCAGGGCAACTTAAAAACACACCAACGTATACATTAACTTCATGTGGGTACCTGGGACGGTTGCGTCCCACCTGGTCAACATCTGGTGAAATTGCAGAGTGACCAATTAAAATAAAAATAAAATAAAGCTTAACTTGTTGTTAATCTAGCCGCCATGTCAGATTTCAAAAAGTCTTTAAGGCGAAAGCAAACCATGTGATTATCTGAGGACGGCGCTCAGCACACAAAACATTACATACAGTTACCAGCCAAGAAGACTAGTCACGAAAGTCAGAAATATGATGATCTTCATATGGTTGCACTCACAACACTCCCAGTTACACAATAAATGTTAATTTTGTTCGATAAAGTCCCTCTTTATATCTTGAAACCTCCATTTTGTTGGCACATTTTGTTCTGTAATCCAATGGCTCAAATGCGGTCACAAGAGGCAGGCGAAAATTCCAAATAGTATCCGTAAAGTTTGTAGAAACATGTAAAACGATGTTTATAATCAATCCTCAGGTTGTTTTTAGCCTAAATAATCAATAATATTTAAACTGGCAACAGCGTCGTCAATATAAAAGAAAAACAAGAAAGGTGCGCTCTGCAGGACCCAGCTCTGGGGACATCCCACTATCCACTGACTCAATGTGGTCATTCTCCCTCATTTTTCAGAATACAAGCCTGAAACAATGTCTAAAGACTGTTCACATCTAGTGTTAGCCATAGGGAACGGAATCTGGGTCCTATCCCTTTAAATGGTGGATAGGCTTTCATTGGAAAAACAGCCATTTCAAAATAATGGCACTTCCTGGATGGATTTTCCTCATGTTTTTGCCTGCCTTTTCAGTTATGTTATACTCACAGACAATATTTTTAAGTTTTAGAAACTTTGGAGTGTTGTCTTTCCAATTCTACTAATTGTATGCATTTCCTAGCTTCTGGTCCTGAGTAGCAGGCAGTTTACTTTGGGAACGCTTTTAATCCGGAGGTGAAAATAGTGACCCCTAACCTAGTGAGGTTAAGGAGAAAAGCCTCATCGGTTCTCTGACCAGCTAAGAATAAAGTCACTCCATCACTTAATTCTCATCTCATAAAAGAAGTTGTAATTGGATCAAATGAAGAAAGCATAGAACACTGTAGAACACTGTAATCCTATTGGTTCTCACTGTGAGAGAACTGTGCAGAGGAAAGGGAGCGTTATAGAATGTTAGCCTCTCTTTACTCTACCAATCAGTGTGCACCTTGTCAGTTTTGGTGTGTTTTGTTGGCTTCTACTGTAAAGATTTGCACTTGGTGTTGAATACCCTCTGTTATTCTTCTCATTTTGAAAACAAAACTAGTCTGCCAATTGACTGGGTGGTACTGCTTCCCTCTCAGCCTGGCCTGACTCTGTCTGTAGGGAGAGTTTCAACTGGGCAGCTTAAAAACACACCAACGTTTACACGTAGGAGAGAAGCCTTACTCCTGCTCTGTGGAAGGGTGGGCGTGTAAACTCAAACGTCATGCCAAAGGTTGAGTGTTTGAATCTCATCACGGAGGACTTTAGCATTTTAGCTAATTACCAACTTGGCTACTACTTTTTAGCTATTACTTAGCATGTTAGCTACCCTTTCTCCTAAACCCATTTAACTCTATCTTAAACCCCTCACCCCTAACCTAGCTAACGTCAGCAGCAACAAATTGGAATTCGTAACATATCATACATATTACAAGTTCGTAACATATTGTATGAATAGCAATGCGTAAAATAACGTAAGAATTGTAATTCTTAACATACGATACTTCCTAGAAGTTGTATTATACTGAACAACAATCTAAACCAAACAATTTCAAAGATTTACAGTTTGTATAAGGAAATCAGTCAATTGAAATAAATGAGGCCCTAATCTATGTTAGGTTACATTACATTGGACCTCCAATATAAACTAAACATGTAAAGTGTTGGTTTCATGAGCTGAAATAAAAAGATCCAGCACAAAAAGCTAATGTTTCTCAAATGTTGTGCACAACTTTGTTTATATATACTGTTAGTGAGCATTTCAGCCTTTGTCAAGATAATCCATCCACCTGACAGGTGTGGCATATCACGATGCTGATAAAACAGCATGGTCATTACACAGGTGCACCTTGTGCTGGGGGACAATAAAAGGCCACACAACACAATATCACAGATGTCTCAAGTTCAGGGAATGTACAATTCTCATGACTGCAGGAATGTCCACCAGAGCTGTTGCCAGAGAACTCAATATTTATATCTCTACCATTAGCCACCTCTAACGTCCTTTTAGAGAATTTGGCAGTACATCCAACCGGTCTCACAACTGCAGATCACATGTAACCACGGCAGCCCAGGACCTCTTCACCTGCTGGTTTGTCCGAGGTGGTGGGGGGAGGGGGCTGAGTAGTATTTCTATCTGTAATCAAGACCTTTTGTGGGGAAAAACTCATTCTGATTGGCCGGGCCTGGCTCCCAAGTGGGCCTATGCCCTCCCAAGTCCCACCCATGACTGAGCCCCTGCCCAGTCATGTGAAATCCATACTAAATGGAGTGGCACGGATGTTTTTGTAATATATAATACGTTTTGCTCTGAGACCAGATTCGTTATTTTAGTTACTGATCATGAATGTGTTTGGATAACTGCATTGAAGCAAACTTTATTGATCTGCCAATGAAAAATAAAGTTACATGAGTCAACCTCTTCTTCTCTTTAGTATTCAGTTCTTCATATTAGATCTGACAGTATGAATGGTTCTTATGGTTGTATTCAGTTCTTCATATTAGATCTGACAGTATGAATGGTTGTATTCTAAATGGAGTGGCACGGATGTTTTTGTAATATATAATACGTTTTGCTCTGAGACCAGGTTGTCCCTCTGCAGTCTTCTGTGGGAAGGAGCTAGTAGACACTTTTTTTATTGAACTAGGCAAGTCAGTTAAGAACAAAATCTTAA
The DNA here is from genome assembly GCF_045791955.1 of Oncorhynchus clarkii lewisi. NCBI lineage: Eukaryota > Metazoa > Chordata > Actinopteri > Salmoniformes > Salmonidae > Oncorhynchus > Oncorhynchus clarkii. The sequence goes on from NC_092164.1 coordinate 2,351,075, forward strand.
TTAAAATGATGGCCTAGGAACAGTGCCTTGTTCAGAGGCAGAACAACAGATTTTTACCTTGTCAGCTCAGGGATTCGATCTTGCAACCTTTTGGTTACTGGCCCAACGCTCTAACCACTAGGCTACCTTCCGCCCCTAACATGCATCAGATAGAGATGATCACTTTTCACCATTAGTTTGGGGAGGGGGGGGGGGGGGTGTTTTACAACTTTATTTAATGATACACAGTTTATGAAATTAATACGTGTGTTTATTAATTGTCTTAAACTAGATTCGTTATTTTAGTTACTGATCATGAATGTGTTTGAATAACTGCATTGAAGCAAACTTTATTGATCTGCCAATGAAAAATAAAGTTACATGAATATGTACTGGTCAACCTCTTCTTCTCTTTAGTATTCAGTTCTTCATATTAGATCTGACAGTATGAATGGTTCTTATGGTTGTATTCAGTTCTTCATATTAGATCTGACAGTATGAATGGTTCTTATGGTTGTATTCAGTTCTTCATATTAGATCTGACAGTATGAATGGTTCTTATGGTTGTATTCAGTTCTTCATATTAGATCTGACAGTATGAATGGTTCTTATGGTTGTATTCAGTTCGTCATATTACATATGACAGTAGGACAGAAGTGCTTTGACTGGGCTGAGAGGGAGCTTGACCTCCTGTAGCAGTGGGATGGCCATGAGACCAGAGGTGGCAGAACTGAGTGCTCGGGTTGGGATCCAGGGTTTGAGCCTGAAGGTAGAGATGGGGCAGTTCTTCTTGCTGCACCGTAAGTAAACACCATTGTCTTGTAGTGGATGTGAGCTTCGACTGGAAGCCAGTGGAATGTACGGAGGAGCAGGATGACATGGGGGATCTTGGGAAGGTTAAACACCCAGACAGACTGCAGTGTTCTAGATAAGTTCAGTGGAGACCCATCATTCAGGGCAGGTGAGCCACCTGTTTTGAGCACCACAGTTTTAGCAATAAAACAGTGAGAAAATAAAGTATCTGTTTGCAAACAATGTCAAAAAACATGTTATTGACTTGTTAATAAAGCCGCATACAAACATGGTCTATTTGGTTTTCTTGAGTAAGGCATCTCCAAAATGCAGGTGTTTAAGCCTACATCAGTGCTTTCTGTGGAGGTGGGGCAAGCCAGCAGAAAATACTGAGCTTAGCGCTGTGATTCGCTCAGTGTCCTGTCATTCATGGGGACAATACATCACTGCCAAGTCTAAGGGTAGAACTTGAAAATTCAAGCCCCTTGGGTGCTGCGAGAGAGTTATATTAGAAGTCCCCATCCAAGAAGGCTCAAGGTCATTGTCCACAGATAAAGTAACGTAAAATCATGTTATTTCTACAGTCGCTTTGATTGGACTGATCATGTCAACATCGTACTTTCAACATCTGAGCTAGCAGTCATCATCATGAATCAAGTCGACAATCTACTGGCAAATCCTTTTTAATCTCTGTCATATGAAGAGAAATAATGAGAAATTATAGAGAAAAGGTATCGGTACTCATCGGTCATTGGACATAAACATTACAAAACAAATGACAAATTCAACAATGAGTGGTTGGAAGGAATCAGTGGCTAACTGCAAGTATTGCAAAGCAATCATTAGCCTGCTATTCAGTGGAGTGGGTCTGTGGTCTCAAGTCTAAGATTAAGGGGCTTTTTTCCTAGTTTAAAATTGTAACATTTCAACATTGGCCGTGTTGTCAATGGAGCTTGATTTGTGCCGCAATCAAATCAACTTAACTCGGTACTGCAAAATCTGACTTGTGTGAGTTGAAGACAACTGGGAACTCAGGGAAAAGCAATCTTCGACTGGGAAAGTATGTTTTGAACTTTCCTCCAACTCGGAATTGTAAATTGGGAACTTGGGCCTCTTTCTACAGCTACAACCTGAAGATCACTGGCGTCATCATTTTTTTCCTGAGTTCCCAGTTGTCTCTAAAGCACCATAAATCCAGAGAATGCCAGACTTTGATGACAAAATATTCCCACGACTGAACCTTCTTGTTCAAGTGATCACAGCACAACAAGGTGAGTCAAACAATGTCTTGTATGCTGCTGCATAAATTATGTAATATGCCATTGTCTGCATATATGCCCCTTTATTTATCCTACGGTTCTGACTTGGTGTAGAGGGAGAACACTAAGAACGGTCCATGTTCTGAATTCTGTCACTTTGCATTTCAAAAGGGCTGCACAAATAGTTATATTGACTCCGTCCTAGCTCGCTCATTAATGTCTTAATCGAAATTACAGATTTTCTCTAATTCGCTTTTCGTCCCCTTATGCCATAGTTTGTACATCTCAATTGTCTGTAGAAACCACATTTGTTTAAGTCAGTCAGCCATGTTTTTTTTAAAAGCAGTACATTTTGAAAGCAGGAAATGAGGATGAATGAACTGTTTCGTTGCCAGACAAGGCTCCGCTGATAGCCAGGTGTAGCAGTGGTAAATTGTTGGGACTATGCTGTTGGGTCAGCTTTATGTAGGCCCTAACAGTTTGTGGGCACCGTTATTGTGCAATTAATGTATTGTTTAGTATTGTGTTGTGGCTTTGCTGGCATGCATCCCACTTTTTAACTGAATCATTATTTAACAATTCAAGTCATTTAAGAACATATTCTTATTTCCAATGACGGCCGACCCTGGCCAAACCCGAACGATGCTGGGCCAATGTGCGCTTCCCTATGGGACTCACAATCATGGCCGGATGTGATTCAGACTGGATTCAAACCAGGGACTGTAGTGATGTCTCTCGCACTGAGATGCAGTTTCTTAGACAGCTGCGCCACTCGGGTGCCCTTAAAAGGTTTGCGCCCAACGTGGGGCAGGAGTTTGACGGCACAAGCGGGGAGCCCAGCCAACAGAGATTTGAGAAATGTGTTTGTATTCTTCCCCAGAACTGTGCCTCGCCACAAACTTGTCTCGGAGCTCGACGGACAATTTCTTCGACCTCATTACTTGTTTTTTGCTCTGATTTGCAATGTCAACTGTGGGACCTTATATAGACAGGTGTGTTCATTTTCCAATCATGTCCAATCATTTAAATTTACCACAAGTGGACTCCAGTCAAGTTGTAGGAACATCTCAAGGATGATCAATGGAAACGGGATGCATTTAAGTTCAATTTTGAGTCTGAGGAAAGGGTCTGAATACTTATTCAAATAAGGTGTTCATTGTTATAAATTTGCTAAATAAATGTGATAAATTCGCTTTGTCATTATGGGGTATTTATTGTGTGTATATTGATGAGGGGTAAAAAATGCATTTAATCAATTTTCGAATAAGGCTGTTAAGAAACTAAATGTGGAAAAAGTCTAGGGATGCCCTGTACATGCTTTAAATGTACAATGTAAGGAGCTGAAGTGGTAAACACAATGGCATAATGGAAAATGCATGTCCAATGGGTATCTCTGTATGATAAATAATAATAATAAAAAATACAAAACTAATGAAGGAGCACACAGGGCCACAGCACTTCAGGAACACACAGTCACCAACAATATGTCCCTGTTGTCAATACTTTCAACTGGCTCAGCTCGCTGTTACAGTACAGCACCACCAAATTCCATTTATTAAGTAACCATCTGTCTTATGGAACCATAATGTAACATATCACACTATTTTGAGAGTCTCGGATTTATATTTACTAAGTTACATCTGGTCTATGAGACGAGGCTGCTCCTTGATCTACATTATAAACACGCAGATCAAGAGGTGTGTTTTCCCTTCAGCATCTGCATGTGGCATAATCTCACCCACCTCACAGCATGAATCTGAAATGGTTAACTTTGGCTGTGAGTGATGGGAAAAAATCAGACTCAAAGGCAATTACTTGAATAATTCAATGGATGTTTTATTTACAAACTTGATGATAAAATATTATATATATTTTTTATTTTATTTACTTTGCTATGGGAATTCAATGGGAAGTGAGCCGTGCTTCAGCTGAACTGCAGTACCGAAAATGCCATCTGAGCACTTAGAAAGCATGCTTATCGACTGGAAGCCTGGCCCATTGATCCGAGAAGGGTGTAATTGCAGACCGCAAACCCTTTTCCTAACGTTAACCTCAGTCTCCTCACCTGCCATGCTTATTCACCTAACCAGACACCTTAAATATCCTAACCTGACACTTTAATAATCCTAACCTGTTATATATGCTTTGTGCCTAGTTAAATAAATAAATAAATATTTATATATATTTTTTTACAAATAGTGTCCATCAGTTTCATAACACCGAAACTGACCAATGTCATGTATCAAATTTTATTTTTCAGGGAACATCCACATCAAGAAACTACAGTATTTCTCCTACTGGGAGGCGCGGGAAATAGATTAAAGAGTGATTGGTGCTGAGGAAGCTATGGCAGGGGATGCCCCGCAGCCTGTTGAGATTCATAATGTCGTTTACCAGTTGAAGAATACCGAATGTAAATATTAATTGTACGTGCGGCTGAAAGGTTTTTGGGAGTTCAGTAATTAACATTGGAAGCATTGCAGGCAGTGGTGGAAAAAGTACCCACTTCATAATTGAGTAAAAGTAAAGATGCTTGAGTCCTTTCCTATCAAGGTAAAAGTGAAATCCACCCAGTCAAATACTACTTGAGTAAAAGTATAAAGTATTGTTTGACATATATGTAACGGATGTGAAATAGCTAGCTAGTTAGCGGTGGTGCGCGCTAAATAGCGGGTCAATCGGTGACGTCACTTGCTCTGAGACCTTGAAGTAGTAGTTCCTGTTGCTCTGCAAGGGCCGCGGCTTTTGTGGGGCGATGGGTAACGATGTAACGATGCTTCGTGGGTGACTGTTGTTGTTGTTGATGTGTACAGAGGGTCCCTAGTTCGCGCCCGAGTATGGGCGAGGGGACAGTCTAAAGTTATACTGTTACATATACATAAGTATCAAAGGTAAAAGTATACATACTTTCAAAGCCATTATATTAAGCAAACGATTTTCTTGAAATTTAAATGTTCGGATAGTCAGGGGCACACTCCAACACACGCGTTTCTAAATTCGCTCTGGCTATATACTCCGATTTCAGAGCACTCTGGTCTGAGTGCCAGATGACAAAATAATTGACCAAAGCTTAGCAAGCCGTGAATACGGCCGGTGTCAGGAAACGTCGGCAAATAAAGCGTAATTAAATTGTTGCCTGAAGCACATTTAAAGTCACCAATGCTCTGGATAACATGAACACAGCCTAACCAGCTCTGCTAAGGCGAGTAAAATGGTCAGAGTTCTCTCATTTGTACTGAAAGTAGCTAGCAAGCTAGCCAATGCTAACCAGTTATCTTGGATGCTTGACTGCAGTTGTGAGGTCAGAACGCTTGAATCAACCCTCCTCCTCCGCCAGTGTGGCTCTGAACGCTCCGAGACCGATACGAACTGACAGTCTGACAACACTCTGAATTTACGAACGACCAAGCGCACTCTGGCACTCCAGATTGAATTTAAGATCACATCCATAATTTACTAACAAAGTATTTGTTGTTAAATGAAATGTTTCCCTGTCCTGCTAATCATTCAAAATGTAACGAGAACATTTTTTGGGTGTCAGGGAAAATGTATGGAGTTGAAAGTACATTATTTTCTTTCGGAATGTAGTGGAGTAAAAGTAGAGGTTGTCAGTATACCAGAGAAGAAGATGACGCTGATAGACATGTAGTAGTGGGGAACAGGAAGTTCCGGGTCGAAACGACAGAACTGTGTTATGTCGATAGTGGTTGTGTCCGTTTCTAATGTATCATTGTAGGTATGTAATAGCATGTTTAAACTTTCTAATGTCGAGAGAATATATAACACGCTAGGTAACAAATCCGCCAATGTATTATCACGTTTGGTAAAGGTTTTAATTGTATGTGTTATTTTGGGGTCAAACCGAGTGAGTAAAGAACGTGTTAAAAAAAATTACAAGTCACATAACTAGACTTTGGGTTTGTCTGAGTGTATGTACATAATTTCGTCAACGTCATTTCATAAAGATTCCACTTATTTGAGTTCGTTTTTACATGTTCTTGGTTTTGTGTAAAATGTTTATGAGCTGGTAAATAGCCTCGTCCGAACCATCATGTTCTCGCGAGTTTACATACACTGTTTCGTTAATGAAGGCTCGCGAGTTCAGGATGGTTCGGACGAGGCAAGTCAAATGGCGGGAACGATTTCGGTCGTCTTTCTAGAAGTTTATTCCTGGTGAAATGGCGACATGAGGCTATGTGATGAAGTGTCAAAATAGAGGGAAGCTAACTGAAGTTATCCTTCACCATTTGGAGAGAGATGCCAACCGCATGGAATGGCGTCGATTAATAGGGATGAATCGGAGCACGTGTCAAACTCATTCCATGGAGGACCAAGTGTCTGCGAGTAATAATGTGTTAGAGTGGAAAGTTGGGATGGTGTTTGAGGAGACCACAGGGCCCCATTTACACCCTGATTAACCAAGGCCATAAAAAGAGGTGAAGTTAAACTGGGATGCAGCTGTGTAAATGAGAACTTGTTCTGAAAGAGCCTACCTGGTTAAATAAAGGTGAAATAAAACATTGAAAATGGTAGATTGTTAATATCTTGTGCTGGTCAGGTTCAGCAAGGGAAGATTCTTCAATTGGAAAATCATAATGGGACGAAGCTCAGAAGCCATGACCCAGGAGCTGATGCTACATTGAAGGGAGTAATAATCTCTGAGCTTCCATGGCTGGTCCCGTAGTAAGAGGACCTACTGTCAGACTGATGGAGCTTCCATGGCTGGTCCCGTAGTAAGAGGACCTACTGTCAGACTGATGGAGCTTCCATGGTTGGTCCCGTAGTAAGAGGACCTACTGTCAGACTGATGGAGCTTCCATGGCTGGTCCCATAGTAAGAGGACCTACTGTCAGACTGATGGAGCTTCCATGGCTGGTCCCGTAGTAAGAGAACCTACTGTCAGACTGATGGAGCTTCCATGGCTGGTCCTGTAGTAAGAGGACCTACTGTCAGACTGATGGAGCTTCCATGGCTGGTCCCGTAGTAAGAGGACCTACTGTCAGACTGATGGAGCTTCCATGGCTGGTCCCGTAGTAAGAGGACCTACTGTCAGACTGATGGAGCTTCCATGGCTCATCCCGTAGTAAGAGGACCTACTGTCAGACTGATGGAGCTTCCATGGCTGGTCCTGTAGTAAGATGACCTACTGTCAGACTGATGGAGCTTCCATGGCTGGTCCTGTAGTAAGAGGACCTACTGTCAGACTGATGGAGCTTCCATGGCTGGTCCTGTAGTAAGAGGACCTACTGTCAGACTGATGGAGCTTCCATGGTTGGTCCCGTAGTAAGAGGACCTACTGTCAGACTGATGGAGCTTCCATGGCTGGTCCTGTAGTTAGAGGACCTACTGTCAGACTGATGGAGCTTCCATGGCTGGTCCTGTAGTAAGAGGACCTACTGTCAGACTGATGGAGCTTCCATGGCTGGTCCTGTAGTAAGAGGACCTACTGTCAGACTGATGGAGCTTCCATGGCTGGTCCTGTAGTAAGAGGACCTACTGTCAGACTGATGGAGCTTCCATGGCTGGTCCTGTAGTAAGAGGACCTACTGTCAGACTGATGGAGCTTCCATGGCTGGTCCCGTAGTAAGAGGACCTACTGTCAGACTGATGGAGCTTCCATGGCTGGTCCCGTAGTAAGAGGACCTACTGTCAGACTGATGGAGCTTCCATGGTTGGTCCTGTAGTAAGAGGACCTACTGTCAGAACTGGTCTTTCTACTAGTCCTGACATGGTTTCGAGGCCTGTTCAGAAATCTTGCAACCACAAATGCATTGTGACAAAGGATACTTTAATATTGAATAATATGTACTTCATAGCTTTCATTGGTAAGGTTATCAACAACTTGGATTGTGTAAAGCAGAAATACCAGGTTTAAAGTTATCTTGTAAACTGCAGCAGAGTTGTTGGGGGTAACAGATGTTACTGTCGGTATGGTTTTTGATAAACTGGATAACCTGGGGGTGGATTGTCTCAGCATGATATAAACCCCAATGTTTGCAAACACTGAAAGGGATCTATTGATATAGTTTATTGGGCGGTGTGGGGGGGTTATTGGGGAAGGGGAGGGTGTGGTAGGAGTTAATAGGGATTTCTTGTTTTATTTTCTTAGTACAGAATTAGACAGACATGCACCTTAAAGGTTTGTTTGTGGATCTCCATGATACCATAGGAGGTCTGCATCAACGGACTTCAGTGCAGGTAGTGCCTCATCAGAGAGAGAACATTTCAGTTGCTCTACAGTTCTGAAGCTGAATGTAATGATTATCAGTTCTTTACATGTGTACTAATATTCAGGCACCTTCAGTTGTTTCTATATTTATCTATAATTCAGGGTTTTCACATGGGGCTTAAAGTAAATAAATATTAGTGCCTGAAAGTCCTTGAATTTGACTTGCCACTGTACGACCCTTGATAATTCTTAATATGGTGTGATTGGGAAATACATTTGGTTTTTGTGATTGAAATAAAACAGTGAAGACAAGGTTATTCAGGAAAATAGTACATAGTGCTGCCTGAAACATACTGCAACCTTGTACTAAATGGTTTTTGAGTCATTTATGCATTTATGTGAATTTAGGAAATCTACGATAGATTAAGTGCACTTATGTTGTACAATTTAAAATGTGTACTTTGTGTCTAATGTGAATGAATTTTTTGTCAGGGATTAGCTTCCTGATCTACTGAAATTAGATAATTAAACAAGAAAATATTTTTACAGAATAAAGTGCCAGAACTGTCAAGAAAATAACTTTTGTCTCCGTTTGTCTTTATTACTACAGACCGACTCAGATTAAGTCTGAAGCCAGTAACATCAACAGTGAGGACAAACCCAGCCTGCCTCTCTCCTTCCACACTGAGTCCAAACCTACAGTCACTGGGTACTGATAGTGACAGTGGAGCCCAGTTTGCACTGCAGGATCCAGAGATGGCATCAGTGAAGCTGGAAGACTGCAGTCAAACACTGGAGCTGAATGTCAACCTTAAAGATGAAGAAGTGGAGGAGAAGATTGGGACATCTGTTAGTCATGGTAAGAGCTGGTTCTATCTATAAATTATCTTCATGTATTAGACCTCCATAAGTTATGACCAGTCTATTGATAGGTTGAATTCTGTTATTCTGACATCACGCATCCCTGAACAACTCAAGACTTCACAGCGAAGCAAAAACAATTTAAACTTGTAACTCCTGTCTTTGCCCACACATTGTCTCAAGAACGTTGAAAATGTTTGATACCCTCAATCACCAAGTATAATTCTTCACGGTTTACCAGTGAAATGACCAAGCTGCGTCTGCATCCCAATCGTTTGATCTCAATCAATTCCATGGGAATATGGATTTAAATCTTCTTGAATTACTATTTGGTTAGAAAATTAGAGCAGATGGTGTTAAATTATATCGACTTCCTGTATTTTGTTTTAATCAAAGCACATTCTGCCTCATGGCGCGCTGTTGAGTTTGGGACGATTCAGCAAACCATCCTAAAATCTCGTAAGAAAATAGGTGTTGTTTTTGTTGTAACAGTAATGTTATGCTATAAAATTTGGTGATGTGGGCTGCTAATTAATCATTAGGTGTTCGTCCAAGACATTGATCTAACTTTACTAAACAAACACCATTGTGGCGGCTCATCGCTCTTGCAGCACTACACCCCTGCAGTCTGCTGCACCGAACTAGTGATTGATGCTCACCTAGCCTACTCTTTTGTCTCGTTCAACATTTGGTGACGCAGAAATAAAAGAACATGTTTGGCTGTTTTTATGAAAATCTGGGAATATTTGGCCAAGGAAACATTTCTGGTTGGTTCAAGGAATGTCACACAGGGAGACTTTTTAAAACAGGATTGAGTGAAGTATTTCAACGATTTTACTTAGTTACAGTTCATATAAGGGGCGGCAGGTAGCCTAGTGGTTAGAGCATTGGGCCAGTAACCTAAAGGTTGCTGGATGGAATCCCTGAGCTGACAAGGTAAAAATCTGCCGTTCTGCCCCTGATCAAGGCAGTTAACTCACTGTTACCCCGGAAGGCCGCCATTGTTAGGAAGAATTGTTCTGAACTGACTTGTCTAGTTAAATAAAGGTTCAAGTAAAGGGCAACCTTTCGGTTACTAGTCCAATGCTCTAACCACTAAGCTACCTGTCACCCGTTACAGCCAGAGAGACAACACTCTGAGCCTGGTTCCTCTCTGAGTTTCTTCCTAGGTTCCTGCTTTATAGGGAGTTTTTTTTGTGGCCACTGAGCTTCTACATCTGCATTGCTTGCTCTTTGGCGGATTTTAGGCTGGGTTTCTGTTCAGCACTTTGTGACAACTACTGATGTAAAAAGGTCTTCATAAATTACATTTGACTGACATGAAAATCACACCAACTGACTGGTTCTTCTGATGTTGTTCTCACAGGAGACCATGTTGAGACATTCTCTACATCCAGAGAGCAACAGCAGGAAGATCAGAGAGCTAAGAGGTCTCATCACTGCCCACATTGTGAAGACATTTTCCCATTTCTATCAAAGCTAAAAATACACCTAAAAATACACACAGGGGAGAAGCCTTACTCCTGCTCAGACTGTGGGGCGAGTTTCTCTCGACTGGATACCTTAAAAACACACCAACGTATACATACAGGAGAGAAGCCTTACTCCTGCCCTGACTGTGGGGAGAGATTCTCTCAAAAGACCAACTTAAAAGCACACCAACAAATACATACAGGAGAGAAGCCTTACTCCTGCTCTGACTGTGGAAAAAGTTTCTCCCGATCTGATAACTTAAAATCACATGAACGTATACATACAGGAGAGATGGCATACTCCTGCTCTGACTGTGGAAAATTCTTCAAAACATCAACTGGGCTAACTGTTCATCAGAAAGCACACACAATGGAGAAGCCTTACTTCTGCTCTGACTGTGTAAAGTGCTTCAAAACATCAACTGAGCTAAAAGTTCATCAGAGAACACACACAGGAGAAAAGCCTTACTCCTGTTCTGACTGTTTAAAATGCTTCAAAACATCAACTGAGCTAAAAGTTCACCAGAGAACACACACAGGAGAGAAGCCTTTCATCTGCTCTGACTGTGGGGTTAGTTTCTCTCGACTGGATACCTTAAAAACACACCAACGTATCCATACAGGAGAAAAGCCTTACTACTGCCCTGACTGTGGGGAGAGATTCTCTCAAAAGACCAACTTAAAAGCACACCAACTAATACATACAGGAGAGAAGCCTTACTCCTGCTCTGATTGTGGGAAGAGTTTCTCCCTATCGGGTACCTTGAAATCACATGAACGTATACATACAGGAGAGAAGCCTTACTACTGCTCTTTCTGTGGAAAACGTTTCTCCCGATCGGGTACCTTGAAATCACATGAACTTATACATACAGGAGAGAAGCCTTACTCCTGCTCTGAATGTGTAAAATGCTTCAAAACATCAACTGAGCTAAAAGTACATCAGAGAACACACACAGGAGAGAAGCATTACTACTGCTCTGACTGTGGAAAATGTTTTAAAACATCAACTGAGCTAAAAGTTCACCAGAGAACACACACAGGAGAGAAGCCTTACGTCTGCTCTGACTGTGGGAAGAGTTTCTCTCACCAGAGCAACTTAAAAACACACCAACGTATACATTAACTTCATGTGGGTACCTGGGACGGTTGCGTCCCACCTGGTCAACATCCGGTGAAATTGCAGAGTGACCAATTCAAATGTAATTACTATAAATATTTACATTTCATGAAATCACAAGTGTAATACATTAAAATAAAGCTAAACTTGTTGTTAATCTAGCCGCCATGTCAGATTTCAAAAAGGCTTTAAGGCGAAAGCAAACCATGCGATTATCTGAGGACGGCGCTCAGCACACAAAACATTACATACAGTTACCAGCCAAGTAGACTAGTCACGAAAGTCAGAAATATGATGATCTTCATATGGTTGCACTCACAAGACTCCCAGTTACACAATAAATGTTAATTTTGTTCGATAAAGTCCCTCTTTATATCTTGAAACCTCCATTTTGTTGGCACATTTTGTTCTGTAATCCAATGGCTCAAATGCGGTCACAAGAGGCAGACGAAAATTCCAAATAGTATCCGTAAAGTTTGTAGAAACATGTAAAACGATGTTTATAATCAATCCTCATGTTGTTTTTAGCCTAAATAATCAATAATATTTAAACTGGCAACAGCGTCGTCAATATAAAAGAAAAACAAGAAAGGTGCTCTCTGCAGGACCCAGCTCTGGGGACATCCCACTATCCACTGACTCAATGTGGTCATTCTCCCTCATTTTTCAGAATACAAGCCTGAAACAATGTCTAAAGACTGTTCACATCTAGTGTTAGCCATAGGGAACGGAATCTGGGTCTTATCCCTTTAAATGGTGGATAGGCTTTCATTGGAAAAACAGCCATTTCAAAATAATGTTATACAATGTTATATAAATAATGTTTTGTTAGCTTCTACTGTAAAGATTTGCACTTGGTGTTGAATACCCTCTGTTATTCTTCTAATTTTGAAAACAAACACTAGTCTGCCAATTGACTGGGTGGTACTGCTTCCCTCTCAGCCTGGTCTGACTCTGTCTGTAGGGAGAGTTTCAACTGGGCAGCTTAAAAACACACCAACGTTTACACGTAGGAGAGAAGCCTTACTCCTGCTCTGTGGAAGGGTGGGCGTGTAAACTCAAACGTCATGCCAAAGGTTGAGTGTTTGAATCTCATCACGGAGGACTTTAGCTTTTTAGCAACTTGGCAACTACTTACTACTTTTGTCATTTCAGCCTTTGTCAAGATAATCCATCCACCTGACAGGTGTGGCATATCACGATGCTGATAAAACAGCATGGTCATTACACAGGTGCACCTTGTGCTGGGGGACAATAAAAGGCCACACAACACAATGTCGCATATATCTCAAGTTCAGGGAATGTGCAATTCTCATGATGACTGCAGGAATGTCCACCAGAGCTGTTGCCAGAGAACTCAATATTTATATCTCTACCATTAGCCACCTCTAACGTCCTTTTAGAGAATTTGGCAGGACATCCAAACGGCCTCTCAACTGCAGATCACATGTAACCACGGCAGCCCAGGACCTCTTCACCTGCAGGATTGTCTGAGGTGGTGGGGAGGAGGGGCTGAGTAGTATTTCTATCTGTAATCAAGACCTTTTGAGGGGAAAAACTCATTCTGATTGGCCGGGGCTGGCTCCCAAGTGGGCCTATGCCCTCCCAAGTCCCACCCATGGCTGAGCACCTGCCCAGTCATGTGAAATCCATACTAAATGGCGTGGCACGGATGTTTTTGTAATATATAATACGTTTTGCTCTGAGACCAGGTTGCCCCTCTGCAGTATTCTGTGGGAAGGAGCTAGTATACACTTTTTTTATTGAACCTCTATTGAACTAGTCAAGTCAGTTAAGAACAAATTCTTATTTAAAATGATGGCCTAGGAACAGTGGGTTAACTGCCTTGTTCAGAGGCAGAACAACAGATTTTTACCTTGTCAGCTCGGGGATTCGATTTAGCAACCTTTTGGTTACTGACCCAATGCTCTAACCACTAGGCTACCTTCCGCCCCAAACATGTATCTGATAGAGATGGTGTGATGATCACTTTTCACCACTAGTTTGGGGGGGTTGTTTTACAACTTTATTTAATGATACACAGTTTATGAAATGAATACGTGTGTTTATTAATTGTCTTTAAAACTAGACGAGTTATTTTAGTTACAGATCATGAATATGTTTGGATAACTGCATTGAAGCAAACTTTATTGATCTGCCAATGAAAAATAAAGTTACATGAATATGTACTGGTCAACCTCTTCTTCTCTTTAGTATTCAGTTCTTCATATTAGATCTGACAGTATGAATGGTTCTTATGGGCTGAGTGCCTGGAGTGTTTTTGTATGACTACAGTCAGGTGTTCTCTCTGACCCTGTGATGTCACCACCACATTAAGTACATTCATCTTAAGATAGCCAGGTGAGACAACCACATATCACAGTAAACACATTTCTCCTCAATTGGTCAGTGTCACATTATTATTATTATTATTTGTATTTTGTGGGGGGGGGGGGGTACTCTTTAAAGACGTAGGGTTTCAGACCATTTCGGGCAGATGGGCAGGTACTCTGCTGTCCTAGCATCAGAAGGAAGCTGGTGCCACCATTGGGGTGCCAGGACAGAGAAGTTCTTTGTCTGGGCTGAGAGGGAGCTTGACCTCCTGTAGCAGTGGGACGGCTTTGAGTCCAGAGGTGGCAGACCTGAGTGCTCGGGTTTGAGCCTGAAGGTAGAGATGGGGCAGTTCCTCTTGCTGCACCGTAAGTAAACACCATTGTCTTGTAGTGGATGTGAGCTTCGACTGGAAGCCAGTGGAATGTACGGAGGAGCAGGGTGACATGGGGGAACTTGGGAAGGTTAAACACCCAGACGGACTGCAGTGTTCTAGATAAGTTCAGTGGAGACCCATCATTCAGGGCAGGTGAGCCCCATAGTTTTAGCGATAAAACAGTGTGAAATAAATTATCTGTTTGCAAACAATGTAAAAAAACATATAATTGAGTTATTAATAAAGCTGCATACAAACATGGACTCTTTTTTGTTTGTTTTCTTGAGTAAGGCAGCTCCAAAATGCAGGTCTTCAGCCTTCTGTGGAGGTGGGGCAAGCCCGCAGAAAATAGGGAGCTTTGCGCCGTGATCGGCTCAGTGTTCTGTCATTCATGGGGACAATACGTCACTGCCAAGTCTAAGGGTAGAAATGGAAAATTCAAGCTCCTTGGGTGCTGCCATAGAGTTACATTAGAAGTGCCCATCCAAGAAGGCTTAAGGTCATTGTCCACAGATAGAATAACTTCAAATCATGTATCTACAGTCGCTTTGATTGGACTGATCATGTCAACATCATACTTTCAACATCTGAGCTAGCAGTCATCATCATGAATCAAGTTGACAGTCTACTGGCAAATCCTTTTTAATCTTTGTCATATGAAGAGAAATGATGAGAAATTATAGATAAAATGTGTCGGTGCTCATCGGCCATTGGACACAAACATCACACAACAAATTGCAAATTCAACAATGAGTGGTTTGGAAGGAATCAGTGGCTAACTGCAAGCATTGCAAAGCAATCATTAGCCTGCTATTCAGTGGAGTTGCTGTGTGGTCCCAAGTCTAAGATTAAGGGGCCTTTTTCCTAGTTTAAAATTGTAAACATTCAACATTGGCCGTGCTGTCAATGAAGCTTGATTTGTGACGCGCACAAAACAACTTACCTCGGTACTGAAAAATCTGACTTGAGTGGGTTCAAGACAACTGGGAACTCAGGGAAAAACAAGCTACGACTGGGAAAATACATTTTGAACTTTCATCCAACTCGGAATTGTAAATTGGGAACTCGGGCCTCTTTCTACAGCTACGACCTGAAGATCACTGACGTCATCATTTTTTCCTGAGTTCCCAGTTGTCTTGAAAGCACCACAAATCCAGAGAATGCCAGACTTTGATGAAGTTTGATGACAAAATAAACCCACAAATTACTGCCGCGCCACCTTCCTATTCAAGTGATCACAGCACAACAAGGTGAGTCCAAAAATGTCTTGTATGCTTCTGCATAAATGATGTAACATGCCAGGGAGATGTGTGTACTGTAGCTAAGAAAGTAATACCAAGTATATGTTGTGTAGTAAGATGTTAGTAGCCCATGTGCCTCACCCTAATATTTTGGTCTTGTTTCACCTCTTAATTTTGCCTACTGTTCTGACTTGGTGGTTCACATGAAGCTTATAACATGTTTTTGAGAAATGTAATATTGTAAGAATTTTCATTGTCTGCATATATGCCCTTTTATTTATCCTACGGTTCTGACTTGGCGTACAGGGAGAACACTGTAAGAACAGCCCATGTTCTGAATTCTGTCGCTGTACATTTCAAAAGTGCTGAACAAATAGTTATATTGACTACGTCCGTCCTAGCTCGCTCATTAATGTATTAATCGAAATTACGGATTGCCTCTTATCTGTCGTCCCCTTATGCCATAGTTTGTACATCTCAAATGTCAGTAGAAACCACATTTGTTTAAGTAAGTCAGCTATGTTACTTTAAAAGACAGTAAATGAGGCTGAATGAACTGTTTCGTTGCCAGACATGGTTCCGCTGATAGCCAGATGTAGCAGTGGTAAATTGTTGGGACTATGCTGTTTGGTCAGCTTTATGTAACAGTTTGTGTTACAATTAATGTATTGTTTAGTAATGTGTTGTGTAGTGGATTTGCTGGCATGCATCCCACTTTTTAAAAGTTTTTATTTAATCTTTATTTAACTAGTCAAGTCAGTTAAGAACAAATTCTTATATACAATGACGGCCTACCCCGGCAAAACCCAGACGATGCTGGGCCAATTGTGTGCTTCCCTATGGCACTCCCAATCACGGTCAGATGTGATTTAGCATGGCTTCGAACCAGGGACTGTAGTTATGCCTCTTGCACTGAGATGCAGTTCCTTAGACCGCTGCACCACTCGGGAGCCCATGAAAGGTTTGCTCCCAATGTGAAGCAGGAGTTTGACGGCACAAGCAGGGAGCCCATTCAACAGAGATTTCAGAAATGTGTTGGTACTCTTATCCAGATTTGTTCCTCACCACAAACCTGTCTCGAAGCTCGACAGACAATTTCTTCGTCCTCATTGCTTGGTTTTTGCTCTGACATGCACTGTCAACTGTGGAACCTTATATAGACAGGTGTGTGCTTTTCCAATCATTTGAATTTACCACGTGGACTCCAGTCAAGTTGTAGAAACATCTAAAGGATGATCAATGGAAACAGGATGCACTTGAGCTCACTTTGCAAAAATCGCTGAAGTTGGAGACTTTCATCTCCCTCGCCAACTTTAAACATCTGCTATCTGAGCAGCTAACCGATCGCTGCAGCTGTACATAGTCCATCGGTAAATAGACCACCCAATTTAACTACCTCATCCCCATACTGTTTTTTATTTATTTACTTTTCTGCTCTTTTGCACACCAATATCTCTACCTGTACATGACCATCTGATCATTTATCACTCCAGTGTTAATCTGCAAAATGTTAATTATTCGCCTACCTCCTCATGCCTTTTGCACACAATGTATATCTTTATTTAAAAAATATATATACTGTGTTATTGACTTGTTTATTGTTTACTCCATGTGTAACTCTGTGTTGTTGTCTGTTCACACTGCTATGCTTTATCTTGGCCAGGTCGCAGTTGTAAATGAGAACTTGTTCTCAACTAGCCTACCTGGTAAGGCTAGTTGGGTGGCGCAGTTAGGCTACCCGGGTGGCGCAGTGGTTAAGGGCGCTGTACTGCAGCGCCAGCTGCGCCACAAGAGAGGGAGGGTTTGGCCGGTAGGGAAATCCTTGTCTCATCGCGCACCAGCGACTCCTGTGGCGGGCCGGGCGCAGTGCGCGCTAGCCAAGGTTGCCAGGTGCACGGTGTTTCCTTCCTCCTTCTTCCTCAACGGTGTTTCCTTCCGGGTTGGATGGCGCTGTGTTAAGAAGCAGTGCGGCTTGGTTGGGTTGTGTATCGGATGATGCATGACTTTCAATCTTCGTCTCTCCCGAGCCCGTACGGGAGTTGTAGCGATGAGACAAGATAGTAGCTACTAAAAACAATTGGCTACCACGAAATTGGGGAGAAAAAGAGGTAAAATTCACAAAAAAATAAATGAGGTATAAATTTGCAAAAATGTCTAAAAACCTGTTTTCGGTTTATCATTATGAGGTATTGTGTTTATATTGACGAGGGAAAGATTAATGTAATACATTTTCAAATAAGTAACGTAACAAAATTTGGAAAAAGTCAATGATTATTGCCCTGTATATGATTCAAACTACAGATGTAAGGTTCTGAAGTGGTAAACACAATGGCATAATGGAAAATGCATGTCCAATGGTTATCTCTGTATTAGTATTATCCACATTTAAAACAACTAGGTAGAGCAGAGAGGACAGAGCATGTGGCTTTGTAACACACCTAGGTAGAGCAGTGGTTGTCTGTATTAGTATTCTCTCTATATTAGTATTACCAACATTTAAAACATCTAGGTAGAGCAGTGGTTATCTCTATTAGTATTATCTCTATATTAGTATTACCAACATTAAAACACCTAGGTAGAGCAGTGGTTATCTCTATTAGTATTATCTATATATTAGTATTACCAACATTAAAACACCTAGGTAGGGCAGTGGTTCTCTTGGTATTAGTATTATCTCTGTATTACCCACATTAAAACACCTAGGTAGAGCAGTGGTTCTCTTGGTATTAGTATTATCTCTGTATTACCCACATTAAAACACCTAGGTAGAGCAGAGAGGACAGAGCATGTGGCTTTGCAACACACAGGTGTTTCATCTCCACACTGGGATGATTTTAACAGTGCAACGCCACACAGGCCTCATGCCTCTCATGTAGGAGGGTACCAGAAATAAATGAATAAAAAACACAAAACTAATGAAGGAGCACACAGGGCCACAGCACTTCAGGAGCACACAGTCACCAACAATATGTCCCTGGCGTCAATACTTTCTACTGGCTCAGCTCGCTGTTACAGTACAGCACCACCAAATTCCATTTATTAAGTAACCGTCTGTCTTATGGGACCATAATGTAACATATCATTTTGTTTTGAGAGTCCCGGATTATACTTTCTATGTTACATGGAGTCTATGAGACGAGGCTGCTCCTTAACCTACATTATAAACACGCAGATCAAGAGGTGTGTTTTCCCTTCAGCATCTGTATGTGGCATAAGCTCACCCACCTCACAGCATGAATCTAAAATAGTTAACTTTGGCTGTGAGTGATGGGAAAAAAATCTGACTAAGGCAATTACTTGAATAATTCAATGGATGTTTTGTTTACACATTTGATGAGTAATTTGTCTTGTTTAATTAAAAAAAGAAATTGACTTCGCTATGGGGCCGTCAATGGGAATTGGGCCGTGATTCAGCTGAACTGCAGTACCGAAAATGCCCTCTGAGCACAGTGGAAAGCATGCGTGTAGACTGGAAGCCTGGCCCCTTGATCCGAGAAGGATGTAATTGCAGACCGCAATTAGGGGCGTTCTCTGAAATCGGGTGTTTCATGATATCAAGTTTACACCAATTGATGCTCCCCATTGGTCCGTGGCCGTTTCTTTTGTGTTGGGTACAACAGTTGTTGAGAACTGAAGAATTGTAGCTATGCCTAACCTTAACCTTTTTCCTAACCTTAATCTCAGTCTCATAACCACCGTTAATTATCATAACCTGCCACATTCGTTATCCAATCCTGCATGGTAAACAAATCCCTAACCCTAACCCTCACCCTTTTCCTAACCTTAACCTCAGTCTCCTGACCTCCACTTTAATTATCCTAACCTGTTATGTATGCTTTGTGCCTAGTTAAATAAATAAATATATATAATATATATATATATTTTTTTTTTCACCAATAGTCTCCATCAGTTTCATAACACCGAAATGTCATGTGTCAATTTGGATTATATCAGGGAACATCCACATCAAGAAACTGTACAGTAGTTCTCCTACTGGGAGGCGCGGAAACAGTTTAAAGAGCGATTGGTGCTGAGGAAGCTATGGCAGTGGATGCCCCGCAGCCTGTTGAGATTCATAATGTCGTTTACCAGTTGAAGGATACCGATGGTAAATATTAATTGTATGTGCGGCTGAAAGGTTTTTGGGAGTTCAGGAATTCATTTTGGAAGCATTGCAGCCAGTGGTGGAGAAAGTACCCAATTGTCATAATTGAGTAAAAGTAAAGATACTTGAGTCCTTTTCTATCAAGGTAAAAGTGAAAGCCACCCAGTGAAATACTACTTGAGTAAAAGTCTAAAAGTATTTGGTTTGACATTTACATACGTATCAAAGGTAAATGTAATTGCTAAAATATACTTAAGTATCAAAAGTAAAAGGAGAAATAATTTCAAATTCCTTATACATTAAGCAAACGATTTTCTTGTAATTTAAATGTTCGGATAGTCAGGGGCACACTCCAACACTCAGACAGTGTGTTTCTAAATTCGCTCTGGCTAAATACTCCAATTTCAGAGCACTCTCGTCTGAGTGCCAGAGGGAAGAATAATTGATGATAAACAAACGTCCAACACCCCTTGAATACGGCCGGTGTCAGTAAACGTCGGCAAAAAAAAAGCGTAATTAAATTGTTGCCTGAAGCACAGTTAAAGTCACCAATGCTCTCTGGATAACATGAACACAGCCTAACCAGCTCTGCTAAGGCGAGTAAAACGGCCAGAGTTCTCTCATTTGTACTGAAAGTAGCTAGCAAGCTAGCCAATGCTAACCAGTTATCTTGGATGCTTGACTGCCGTTGTGAGGTCAGAACGCTTGAATCAACCCTCCTCCTCCGCCAGAGCGTCCAGTGTGGCTCTGAACGCTCCGAGAGCGATACGAGTCCGCCAAATCAGATGCAGTAGGGATGCGCGAATTTAAATGTTTCCCTGTCCTGCTAATCATTCAAAATGTAACGAGAACTTTTGGGTGTCAGGGAACATGTATGGAGTTGAAAGTACATTATTTTCTTTAGGAATGTAGTGGAGTAAAAGTAGAAGTACTTTACACCACTGATTGCAGGGAATACTGACTGAAGATGTTCCTCCCTACGAGGCCCATGAGACTGTGTAGGGATGTGATTTGAATAGGACTGTGACTGAACGAGTGGGATGTTGTTATTTATCTATTTATGTATTTTGTTTTGACGTCGTTGTTCCCCCTCCCCTTTTCCGTAAAGGAAATGTATTTTCTTCTACAGTTTACTAACCTTACAGTAGGTGGCGGCAGACACGTTATATATGTGTAAATGTCAGTATACCAGAGAAGAAGATGACGCTGCTGCGCTATAGTAGTGGGGAACAGGAAGTTCCGGGTCGAAACGACAGAACTGTGTTGTGAAGTCGATAGTGGTTGTGTCCGTTTAATGTACCATTGTAGGTATGTAATAGCATGTTTAAACTTTCTAATGTCGAGAGAATATATAACACGATAGGTAACAAATCCGTCAATGTATTATCACGTTTGGTAAAGGTTTTAATTGTATGTGTTATTTTGGGGTCAAACCGAGTGAGTGAAGAACGTGTTAAAAAAAAATGTTACAAGTCACATAACTAGACTTTGGGTTTATCTGAGTGTATGTACATCATTTCGTCAAAGTCATTTCATAAAGATTCCATTTATTTGAGTTCGTTTTTACATGTTCTTGGTTTTGTGTAAAATGTTTATGAGCTGGTAAATAGCCTCGTCCGAACCATCCTGTTCTCGCGAGTTTACATACACTGTTTCGTTCATTAAAGCTCGCGAGATCAGGATGGTTCGGACGAGGCAAGTCAAATGGCGGGAACGATTTCGGTCGTCTTTCTATGAGTTTATTCGTGGTGAAATGGCGACATGAGGCTGTGTGATAGTGTCAAAATTGAGGGAAGCTAACTGAAGTTATCCTTCACCATTTGGAGAGAGAGGCCAACTGCATGGAATGGCGTCGATTAATGCGGATGAATCGGAGCACGTGTCAAACTCATTCCATGGAGGACCAAGTGTCTGCGAGTAATAATGTGTTAGAGTGGAAAGTTGGGATGGTGTTTGAGGAGACTACAGGGCCTCATTTACACCCTGATTAACCAAGGCCATAAAAATAGGTGTAGTTAAACTGGGATGCAGCCGTGTAAATGAGAACGTGTTCTGAACGAGCCTACCTGGTTAAATAAAGGTTTAGTAAAACATTGAAAGTGGTAGATTGTTAATATCTTGTGCTAGTCAGGTTCAGCAAGGGAAGATTCTTCAATTGGAAAATCATAATGGGACAAAGTGCACTTATGTTGTGCAATTTAAAATGTGTACTTTGTGTCTAATGTGAATGAATGTATTGTCAGGGATTATCTACCTGATCTACTGAAATAAGATAATTGAACAAGAAAAACAAGAAAATATTTTTACAGAATAAAGTGCCAGAACTGTCAAGAAAATAACTTTTGTTTCCGTTTGTCTTTATTACTACAGACCGACTCAGATTAAGTCTGAAGCCGGTAACATCAACAGTGAGGACAAACCAATCCTTTCACTCTCTTTCCACACTGAGTAGAAACCTACAGTCACTGGGTCCTGATTGTGACAGTGGAGCCCAGTTTGCTCTGCAGGATCCAGAGATGGCATCAGTGAAGCTGGAAGACTGCAGTCAAACACTGGAGCTGAATGTCAACTTTAAAGATGAAGAAGAGGAGGAGAAGATTAGGACAACTGTTAGTCATGGTAAGAGCTGGTTCTATAAGTTATCTTCATATATTAGACCTCCATAAGTTATGACCAGTCTATTGCTAGGTTGAATTCTGTAATTCTGACATCACACATCCCTGAACAACTCAAGACTTCACAGCGAAGCAAAAACTATTTAAACTTGTAACGCCTGCCTTTGCCCACACATTGTCTCAAGAACTTTGAAAATGTTTAATACCCTCAATCACCAAGTTAGGCATACCCCATTTCAAAATAGGCCATGGCATCATCACTGTCAATATTGAATTATAATTTGTTTGCTGCACAGAATATCAGATCTCAACAACGATTGGAGAAGTGTTGAACATAACCAGTAGACTACCACATCCTGATGATTTATATCTGATACATATATATTTAATATTTTATATATCAATTTGTAGAAACATCTCAAGGATGATCAATGGAAACAGGATGCACCTGAGTTCATTTCAAAAGTTTGGGGTCACTTAACACCAGTCTCAACGTCAACCAGTCTCAATTTAATTATAGAATAAGGCTGTAACATAAGAAAATGTGGAAAAAGTCAAGGGGTCTGAATACTTTCCGAGGGCGCTGTCAGACCCCTTCCCATTTCTCCCATTTTGGTACGTTACAGCCTTTTTCTAAAATTGATTACATGTTTTTCCTCGTCAATCTACACACAATACCCCATAATGACATCACAATACCCCATAATGACATCACAATACCCCATAATGACATCACAATACCCCATAATAACAAAGCCAAAACAGGTTTTTAGAAATTCTTGCAAATGTAATTTAAAAAAGAATAATTGCTTATTTACCTAAGTTTTCAGACCCTTTGCTATGAGATGATCCTTGAGATGTTTCTACAACTTGGAGTCCACCTGTGGTAAATTCAATTGATTGGACATGATTTGGACAGGCACACACCTGTCTATGTCAGGTCCCACATTTGACACTGCATGTCAGAGTTAAAACCAAGTCATGAGGTAGAAGGATTTGTCCGTCGAGCTCCGTGACAGGATTGTGTCGGCACAGATCTGGGGACCGGTACCAAAACATTTCTGCAGCATTAAAGGTCCCCAAGAACACAGAGGCCTCCATCATTCTTCAATGGAAGAAGTTTGTAACCACCAAGACTCTTCCTAGAGCGGGCTACACGGACAAACTGAGCAATCGGGGGAGAAGGGCCTTGGTCAGGGAGGTGGCCAAGAACCTGATGGTCAATCTGACCGAGCTCCAGAGTTCCTCTATGGAGACGAGAGAATCTTCCAGAAGGACAATCATCTCGGCAGGACTCAACTAATCATGTCTTTATGGTAGAGTGCCCAGACGGAAGCCACTCCTCAGTAAAAGGCACATGATAGTCCACTTGGAGTTTGCCAAAAGGCCCCTAAAGGACTCTGACCATGAGCTTGAGAGGATCTGCAGAGAATAATGGGAGAAACTCCCCAAATACAAGTGTGCCAAGCTTGTAGCTTCATACCCAACAAGATTCAAGGCTGTAATCGCTGCCAAAGGTGCTTCAACTGACTATTGTATAAAGGGTCTGAATACTTACGTAAATGTAATATTTAATGTTATTTCTAAAAACCTGTTTTTGCCCTTGTCATTATGGGTATTGTGTGTCGACTGATCAGAATTAGAATAAGACTGTAATGTAACAAAAAGCCAAGGGGTCTGAATACTTTTTGAATGCATTGTAGACGTTATTTCATGCTGCTAAGACTTGTATGGATGACAACAGTATTGCCAGCATTTGTTTTATTCACTGGTCTATCTGGAGTGTTCCCGAGAGGAGACTAAAGAAGTGGAGTAGACAAACTGCCAGTGTTTTAAAGTTCTATGAAATGAGTCTGTGTAGTTACTAATCCCCTTTGTCACGAGAATTTCTACCCCAATGTTCTACCTGAACTATTTCATAACTCCATCTGTATCCTAGAGGTTGTAAGGCTCTAAGTTTTAATAAACAGAGTCCCAGCATACAAATGATCAGTTCTTTATTCAGAGAACTCTGCCCTCTCAAGTTCAGAGCCCATCTTTTATACACACATCAGTCGAGAACCCCACCCCGCTTTAGGATGGCTGTATTGTTCCACTTACATAGTTTATCATATTCTGCAACATGTTTCATGATTTTCTGCAAACCTAACAGTTTCTCCTCTCTGGGTGGGGACAGAATGTCCTGTAAGGAACACAGTGTTCTAATTATATCCTGCCAACGCTGCACATATTACCAACTTATAGTCTTATGTGTCAAATGGAGTTCACACACAGTGAAAGATTAGTGGAATCTGTGTGAGTAGCTGGACAGGTAGGATGACTGACAGTGAAGGTGAGCAGGTCAACGTGAACAGGTGAACGTGTCAGGTGACAGAGGAATGGATGAGACTGAGGCAGGAATTCCTTTAACCATAAAGTGGTATATTTACTGAGTAGTGTGGATTCATGGACGCACAGAACTTCTGGATCAGATGGAGTTAAGGAAGAGAAAGCAGCGAGATCAGGCGATGGCAATTTCCTCCTTTTATGGAGTTGAGATCTGTCTGACATTTCCACCTGACCTAATTAAAGCGCCCCTGGCCCAGCTGAGTAAATGGCAATGAATTAAAGGATTATTCCACCAACTCCATGGGCCTTTTCTACACACAGTGATACAGTTTCAGGGTGAAATATCTTAGTAGAATTTGTGTTTAAAGTAATTACTATCACCCTTGTGATGTTGAGTGGAGGATGGTATAGCTCATCATTTTCACCACTTTTGCCTCTTATTAGTTTTTGACTCCTACCCAGTTTTAGAATAGTTTTATTCCCATTCCCATTCAGCCTACTGAAATGAATACATACACTACCGTTGAAAAGTTTAGGGTCACTTAGAAATGTCCTTGTTTTTTTTGTCCATTAAAATAACATCAAATTGACCATTAATACAGTGTAGACGTTGTTAATGTTGTAAATGACTTGTAGCTGGAAACGGATGATTTTTTAAAACGGAATATCTACATAGGTGTACAGAGACCCATTATCAGCAACCATCACTCCTGTGATCCAATGGCATGTTGTGTTAGCTAATCCATGTTTATCATTTATAAGGGCTAATTGATCATTACAAAACCCCTTTGCAATTATGTTAGCACAGTTGAAAACTGTGGTGCTGATAAAAGAAGCAATAAAACGGTCCTTTTTTAGACTAGTTGAGTATCTGGGTCATTTGTCGGTTCGATTACAGGCTCAAAATGGCCAGAAACAAAGACCTTTCTTCTGAAAGTCGTCAGTCTATTCTTGTTCTGAGAAATGAAGGCTATTCCATATGAGAAATTTCCAAGAAACTGAAGATCTCGTGCAGTTCTGTGTCCTACTCCCTTCACAGAACAGTGCAAACTGGCTCTAACCAGAATAGAAAGAGGAGTGGGAAGTACTATTATTTTGAAAGGCTGTTTTTCCATTGAAAGCCTATCCACCATACAAAGACTTAGGACCCAGTGGAAATCTGTCTTCCTCAACATGTGACCAGTCTTTAGGCATTGTTTCAGGCTTTTACTCTGAAAAATGAGGGAGCTACACCGCTTTCAATGAGAGGACAGTGGAAATTTCCATCCATGAGCCAGGCATGTGATCGGGAGCGTGCATTTCTTGTTTACCCTTTTCCATCGACGAAGCTTTTGTCCGGTTGAAATATTATTGATTATTTATGACAAAAGCTACCTGAAGATTGATTTTAAACATCGTTTGACATGTTTCTACCATCTTTTATTGTACTTTATGACTTTTCGAGATTGCGCTTTGTGCCTTTGGATTTCTGAACTAAACGCACCAACAAAACGGAGGTATTTGGACATAAAGATTAACTTTATCGAAGAAAACAAACATTTGTTGTCTAACATGGAGACCTGGGAGTGCCACCAGATGAAGATCATCAAAGGTAAGTGATTCATTTTAATGCTATTTCTGACTTTTGTGAAGCTCTCCTTGGTTGGAAAATGGCTGTATGGGTTTCTGTGTCTAGTCGCTGACCTAACATAATCGCAGAGTGTGCTTTCGCCGTAAAGCCTTTTTGAAATCTGACACAGCGGTTGCATTAAGGGGAAGTTTATCTGTATTCATATGTTTAACACTTGTATCTTTTATCAATGTTTATGATGAGTATTTCTGATGTGGCTCTCTTTACTTTCACCGGATGTTTGTTTGAGACAATGCATTTCTGAACACAACACGCCAATTTCAAATGGGGTTTTTGGACATAAAGATTAACTTTATCGAACAAAACACACATTTATTGTGTAACATGAAGTCCTGTGAGTGCCATCTGATGAAGATCATCAAAGGTTAGTGATTAATTTAATCGCTACTTCTGACTTTTATGAGACCTCTCCTTGGCTGGAAAATGACTGTATGGTTTTCTGTGACTAGGTGCTGACCTAACATAATCGTTTGGTGTGCTTTCGCCGTAAAGCCTGTTTGAAATCGAACACTGTGGCTGGATTTATAAGAAGTTTGTCTTTAAAATGGTGTAAAATAATTTTAATTATGGGATTTGAACCAGACAGGTTAAGCATTTTGTGACAACTACTGATGTAAAAAGGGCTTCATAAAATACATTTGATTAACATGTATATCACACCAACTGACTGTTTTTTCTGATGTTCACACAGGATACCATGTTGAGACATTCTCCACATCCAGAGAGCAACAGCAGGAAGATCAGAGAGCTAAGAGGTCTCATCACTGCCCACATTGTGAAGACATTTTCCCATTTCTATCAAAGCTAAAAATACACCTAAAAATACACACAGGAGAGAAGCCATACTCCTGCTCTGACTGTGGTAAATGCTTCACAACATCAACGGTGCTAAAACTTCATCAGAGAACACACACAGGAGAGAAGCCTTACTCCTGCTCTGACTGTGGGGCAAGTTTCTCTCAGCTGTGCAACTTAAAAACACACCAACGTATACACACAGGAGCGAAGCCTTATTCCTGCTCTGACTGTGGAAAAAAATTTAAAACATCAAATGAGCTAAAAGTTCACCAGAGAACACACACAGGAGAGAAGCCTTACTTCTGTTCTGACTGTGGGGCGAGTTTCTCTCACCATAGCAACTTAAAAACACACCAACGTATACACACAGGAGCGAAGCCTTATTCCTGCTCTGACTGTGGAAAAAATTTTAAAACATCAAATGAGCTAAAAGTTCATCAGAGAACACACACAGGAGAGAAGCCTTTCTTCTGCTCTGACTGTGGAAAATGCTTCAAAACATTAGGTCATTTAAAGGTTCACCAGAGAACACACACAGGAGAGAAGCCTTACGTCTGCTCTGACTGTGGAAAATGCTTCAAAACATTAGGTCATATAAAGGTTCACCAGAGAACACACACAGGAGAGAAGCCTTTCTTCTGCTCTGACTGTGGAAAATGCTTCACAAAATCATCTCATCTAAAAGCTCATCAGAGAACACACACAGGAGAGAAGCCTTACGTCTGCTCTGACTGTGGAAAATGTTTTAAAACATTAGATCATATAAAGGTTCACCAGAGAACACACACAGGAGAGAAGCCTTACGTCTGCTCTGACTGTGGAAAATGCTTCACAATATCATCTCATCTAAAAGTTCATCAGAGAACACACACAGGAGAGAAGCCTTATTCCTGCTCTGACTGTGGAAAATGTTTTAAAACATTAGATCATATAAAGGTTCACCAGAGAACACACACAGGAGAGAAGCCTTACGTCTGCTCTGACTGTGGAAAATGCTTCACAATATCATCTCATCTAAAAGTTCATCAGAGAACACACACAGGAGAGAAGCCTTATTCCTGCTCTGACTGTGGAAAATGTTTTCGAACATTATATGAGATAAAAGTTCATCAGAGAACACACACAGGAGAGAAGCCTTATTCCTGCTCTGACTGTGGAAAATGTTTTCGAACATTATATGAGATAAAAGTTCATCAGAGAACACACACAGGAGAGAAGCCTTTCTTCTGTTCTCTGACTGTGGTTCACCAGGAACGAGTTTCTGCTCTGACTGTGGAAAATGCTGGGCACCTTAAAAACACACCAACATATACACACAGGAGCGAAGCCTTATTCCTGCTCTGACTGTGGAAAAAAAATTAAAACATCAAATGAGCTAAAAGTTCACCAGAGAACACACACAGGAGAGAAGCCTTACTTCTGTTCTGACTGTGGGAAGAGTTTCTCTCACCATAGCAACTTAAAAACACACCAACGTATACACACAGGAGCGAAGCCTTATTCCTGCTCTGACTGTGGAAAATGTTTTAAAACATCAAATGATCTAAAAGTTCATCAGAGAACACACACAGGAGAGAAGCCTTACGTCTGCTCTGACTGTGGAAAATGCTTCAAAACATTAGGTCATTTAAAGGTTCACCAAAGAACACACACAGGAGAGAAGCCTTTCTTCTGCCCTGACTGTGGGGCAAGTTTCTCTCAGCTGTGCAACTTAAAAACACACCAACATATACACACAGGAGCGATGCCTTATTCCTGCTCTGACTGTGGAAAAAAAATTAAAACATCAAATGAGCTAAAAGTTCACCAGAGAACACACACAGCAGAGAAGCCTTACTTCTGTTCTGACTGTGGGAAGAGTTTCTCTCACCATAGCAACTTAAAAACACACCAACGTATACACACAGGAGCGAAGCCTTATTCCTGCTCTGACTGTGGAAAATGTTTTAAAACATCAAATGATCTAAAAGTTCATCAGAGAACACACACAGGAGAGAAGCCTTACGTCTGCTCTGACTGTGGAAAATGCTTCAAAACATTAGGTAATTTAAAGGTTCACCAAAGAACACACACAGGAGAGAAGCCTTTCTTCTGCCCTGACTGTGGGGCAAGTTTCTCTCAGCTGTGCAACTTAAAAACACACCAACATATACACACAGGAGCGAAGCCTTATTCCTGCTCTGACTGTGGAAAAAAAATGAAAACATCAAATGAGCTAAACGTTCACCAGAGAACACACACAGGAGAGAAGCCTTACTTCTGTTCTGACTGTGGGAAGAGTTTCTCTCACCATAGCAACTTAAAAACACACCAACGTATACACACAGGAGCGAAGCCTTATTCCTGCTCTGACTGTGGAAAATGTTTTAAAACATCAAATGAGCTAAAAGTTCATCAGAGAACACACACAGGAGAGAAGCCTTACGTCTGCTCTGACTGTGGAAAATGCTTCAAAACATTAGGTCATTTAAAGGTTCACCAGAGAACACACACAGGAGAGAAGCCTTACGTCTGCTCTGACTGTGGAAAATGCTTCAAAACATTAGGTCATTTAAAGGTTCACCAGAGAACACACACAGGAGAGAAGCCTTACGTCTGCTCTGACTGTGGGGCGAGTTTCTCTCAGCTGGGCACCTTAAAAGCACACCAAAGTATACACACAGGAGCGAAGCCTTATTCCTGCTCTGACTGTGGAAAATGCTTTGAAACATCAAATGAGCTAAAAGTACATCAGAGAACACACACAGGAGAGAAGCCTTACGTCTGCTCTGATTGTGGGAAGAGTTTCTCTCACCAGGGCAACTTAAAAACACACCAACGTATACATTAACTTCATGTGGGTACCTGGGACGGTTGCGTCCCACCTGGTCAACATCCGGTGAAATTGCAGAGTGACCAATTCAAATTTAATTACTATAAATATTTACATTTCATGAAATCACAAGTGTAATACATTAAAATAAAGCTAAACTTGTTGTTAATCTAGCCGCCATGTCAGATTTCAAAAAGGCTTTAAGGCGAAAGCAAACCATGCGATTATCTGAGGACGGCGCTCAGCACACAAAACATTACATACAGTTACCAGCCAAGAAGACTAGTCACGAAAGTCCAAAATATGATGATCTTCATATGGTTGCACTCACAACACTCCCAGTTACACAATAAATGTTCATTTTGTTCGATAAAGTCCCTCTTTATATCTTGAAACCTCCATTTTGTTGGCACATTTAGTTCTGTAATCCAATAGCTCAAATGCGGTCACAAGAGGCAGACAAATTCCAAATAGTATCCGTAAAGTTTGTAGAAACATGTAAAACGATGTTTATAATCAATCCTCAGGTTGTTTTTAGCCTAAATAATCAATAATATTTAAACTGGAAACAGCGTCGTCAATATAAAAGAAAAACAAGAAAGGTGCTCTCTGCAGGACCCAGCTCTGGGGACATCCCACTATCCACTGACTCAATGTGGTCATTCTCCCTCATTTTTCAGAATACAAGCCTGAAACAATGTCTAAAGACTGTTCACATCTAGTGTTAGCCATAGGGAACGGAATCTGGGTCCTATCCCTTTAAATGGTGGATAGGCTTTCATTGGAAAAACAGCCATTTCAAAATAATGTTATACAATGTTATATAAATAATGTTTTGTTAGCTTCTACTGTAAAGATTTGCACTTGGTGTTGAATACCCTCTGTTATTCTTCTAATTTTGAAAACAAACACTAGTCTGCCAATTGACTGGGTGGTACTGCTTCCCTCTCAGCCTGGTCTGACTCTGTCTGTAGGGAGAGTTTCAACTGGGCAGCTTAAAAACACACCAACGTTTACACGTAGGAGAGAAGCCTTACTCCTGCTCTGTGGAAGGGTGGGCGTGTAAACTCAAACGTCATGCCAAAGGTTGAGTGTTTGAATCTCATCACGGAGGACTTTAGCTTTTTAGCAACTTGGCAACTACTTACTACTTTTGTCATTTCAGCCTTTGTCAAGATAATCCATCCACCTGACAGGTGTGGCATATCACTATGCTGATAAAACAGCATGGTCATTACACAGGTGCACCTTGTGCTGGGGGACAATAAAAGGCCACACAACACAATGTCGCATATATCTCAAGTTCAGGGAATGTGCAATTCTCATGATGACTGCAGGAATGTCCACCAGAGCTGTTGCCAGAGAACTCAATATTTATATCTCTACCATTAGCCACCTCTAACGTCCTTTTAGAGAATTTGGCAGGACATCCAAACGGCCTCTCAACTGCAGATCACATGTAACCACGGCAGCCCAGGACCTCTTCACCTGCAGGATTGTCTGAGGTGGTGGGGAGGAGGGGCTGAGTAGTATTTCTATCTGTAATCAAGACCTTTTGAGGGGAAAAACTCATTCTGATTGGCCGGGGCTGGCTCCCAAGTGGGCCTATGCCCTCCCAAGTCCCACCCATGGCTGAGCACCTGCCCAGTCATGTGAAATCCATACTAAATGGCGTGGCACGGATGTTTTTGTAATATATAATACGTTTTGCTCTGAGACCAGGTTGTCCCTCTGCAGTATTCTGTGGGAAGGAGCTAGTATACACTTTTTTTATTGAACCTCTATTGAACTAGTCAAGTCAGTTAAGAACAAATTCTTATTTAAAATGATGGCCTAGGAACAGTGGGTTAACTGCCTTGTTCAGAGGCAGAACAACAGATTTTTACCTTGTCAGCTCGGGGATTCGATTTAGCAACCTTTTGGTTACTGACCCAATGCTCTAACCACTAGGCTACCTTCCGCCCCAAACATGTATCTGATAGAGATGGTGTGATGATCACTTTTCACCACTAGTTTGGGGGGGTTGTTTTACAACTTTATTTAATGATACACAGTTTATGAAATGAATTCGTGTGTTTATTAATTGTCTTTAAAACTAGACGAGTTATTTTAGTTACAGATCATGAATATGTTTGGATAACTGCATTGAAGCAAACTTTATTGATCTGCCAATGAAAAATAAAGTTACATGAATATGTACTGGTCAACCTCTTATTCTCTTTAGTATTCAGTTCTTCATATTAGATCTGACAGTATGAATGGTTCTTATGGTTGTATTCAGTTCTTCATATTAGATCTGACAGTATGAATGGTTCTTATGGGCTGAGTGCCTGGAGTGTTTTTGTATGACTACAGTCAGGTGTTCTCTCTGACCCTGTGATGTCACCACCACATTAAGTACATTCATCTTAAGATAGCCAGGTGAGACAACCACATATCACAGTAAACACATTTCTCCTCAATTGGTCAGTGTCACATTATTATTATTATTATTTGTATTTTGTGGGGGGGGGGGGGGTACTCTTTAAAGACGTAGGGTTTCAGACCATTTTGGGCAGATGGGCAGGTACTCTGCTGTCCTAGCATCAGAAGGAAGCTGGTGCCACCATTGGGGTGCCAGGACAGAGAAGTTCTTTGTCTGGGCTGAGAGGGAGCTTGACCTCCTGTAGCAGTGGGACGGCTTTGAGTCCAGAGGTGGCAGACCTGAGTGCTCGGGTTTGAGCCTGAAGGTAGAGATGGGGCAGTTCCTCTTGCTGCACCGTAAGTAAACACCATTGTCTTGTAGTGGATGTGAGCTTCGACTGGAAGCCAGTGGAATGTACGGAGGAGCAGGGTGACATGGGGGAACTTGGGAAGGTTAAACACCCAGACGGACTGCAGTGTTCTAGATAAGTTCAGTGGAGACCCATCATTCAGGGCAGGTGAGCCCCATAGTTTTAGCGATAAAACAGTGTGAAATAAATTATCTGTTTGCAAACAATGTAAAAAAACATATAATTGAGTTATTAATAAAGCTGCATACAAACATGGACTCTTTTTGTTTGTTTTCTTGAGTAAGGCAGCTCCAAAATGCAGGTCTTCAGCCTTCTGTGGAGGTGGGGCAAGCCCGCAGAAAATAGGGAGCTTTGCGCCGTGACTGGCTCAGTGTTCTGTCATTCATGGGGACAATACGTCACTGCCAAGTCTAAGGGTAGAAATGGAAAATTCAAGCTCCTTGGGTGCTGCCATAGAGTTACATTAGAAGTGCCCATCCAAGAAGGCTTAAGGTCATTGTCCACAGATAGAATAACTTCAAATCATGTATCTACAGTCGCTTTGATTGGACTGATCATGTCAACATCATACTTTCAACATCTGAGTTCAAGTTGACAGTCTACTGGCAAATCCTTTTTAATCTTTGTCATATGAAGAGAAATAATGAGAAATTATAGATAAAATGTGTCGGTGCTCATCGGCCATTGGACACAAACATCACACAACAAATTGCAAATTCAACAATGAGTGGTTTGGAAGGAATCAGTGGCTAACTGCAAGCATTGCAAAGCAATCATTAGCCTGCTATTCAGTGGAGTTGCTGTGTGGTCCCAAGTCTAAGATTAAGGGGCCTTTTTCCTAGTTTAAAATGGTAAACATTCAACATTGGCCGTGCTGTCAATGAAGCTTGATTTGTGACGCGCACAAAACAACTTACCTCGGTACTGAAAAATCTGACTTGAGTGAGTTCAAGACAACTGGGAACTCAGGGAATAGCAAGCTACGACTGGGAAAATACGTTTTGAACTTTCATCCAACTCGGAATTGTAAATTGGGAAGTTGGGCCTCTTTCTACAGCTTCCCATCCAGAGAATGCCACACTTTGATGACAAAATAAACCCACAAATTACTGCCACGCCACCTTCCTGTTCAAGTGATCACAGCACAACAAGGTGAGTCCAAAAATGTCTTGTATGCTTCTGCATAAATGATGTAACATGCCAGGGAGATGTGTGTACTGTAGCTAAGAAAGTAATACCAAGTATATGTTGTGTAGTAAGATGTTAGTAGCCCATGTGCCTCACCCTAATATTTTGGTCTTGTTTCACCTCTTAATTTTGCCTACTGTTCTGACTTGGTGGTTCACATGAAGCCTATAACATGTTTTTGAGAAATGTAATATTGAAAGAATTTTCATTGTCTGCATATATGCCCTTTTATTTATCCTACGGTTCTGACTTGGCGTACAGGGAGAACACTGTAAGAACAGCCCATGTTCTGAATTCTGTCGCTGTACATTTCAAAAGTGCTGAACAAATAGTTATATTGACTACGTCCGTCCTGGCTCGCTCATTAATGTATTAATCGAAATTACGGATTGCCTCTTATCTGTCGTCCCCTTATGCCATAGTTTGTACATCTCAAATGTCAGTAGAAACCACATTTGTTTAAGTAAGTCAGCTATGTTACTTTAAAAGACAGTAAATGAGGCTGAATGAACTGTTTCGTTGCCAGACATGGTTCCGCTGATAGGCAGGTGTAGCAGTGGTAAATTGTTGGGACTATGCTGTTTGGTCAGCTTTATGTAACAGTTTGTGTTACAATTAATGTATTTTTTAGTAATGTGTTGTGTAGTGGATTTGCTGGCATGCATCCCACTTTTTAAAAGTTTTTAATTAATCTTTATTTAACTAGTCAAGTCAGTTAAGAACAAATTCTTATATACAATGACGGCCTACCCCGGCAAAACCCAGACGATGCTGGGCCAAATGTGTGCTTCCCTATGGCACTCCCAATCACGGTCAGATGTGATTTAGCATGGCTTCGAACCAGGGACTGTAGTTATGCCTTTTGCACTGAGATGCAGTTCCTTAGACCGCTGCGCCACTCGGGAGCCCATGAAAGGTTTGCTCCCAATGTGAAGCAGGAGTTTGACGGCACAAGCAGGGAGCCCATTCAACAGAGATTTCAGAAATGTGTTGGTACTCTTATCCAGATTTGTTCCTCGCCACAAACCTGTCTCGAAGCTCGACAGACAATTTCTTCGTCCTCATTGCTTGGTTTTTGCTCTGACATGCACTGTCAACTGTGGAACCTTATATAGACAGGTGTGTGCTTTTCCAATCATTTGAATTTACCACGTGGACTCCAGTCAAGTTGTAGAAACATCTAAAGGATGATCAATGGAAACAGGATGCACTTGAGCTCACTTTGCAAAAATCGCTGAAGTTGGAGACTTTCATCTCCCTCGCCAACTTTAAACATCTGCTATCTGAGCAGCTAACCGATCGCTGCAGCTGTACATAGTCCATCGGTAAATAGACCACCCAATTTAACTACCTCATCCCCATACTGTTTTTTATTTATTTACTTTTCTGCTCTTTTGCACACCAATATCTCTACCTGTACATGACCATCTGATCATTTATCACTCCAGTGTTAATCTGCAAAATGTTAATTATTCGCCTACCTCCTCATGCCTTTTGCACACAATGTATATCTTTATTTAAAAAATATATATACTGTGTTATTGACTTGTTTATTGTTTACTCCATGTGTAACTCTGTGTTGTTGTCTGTTCACACTGCTATGCTTTATCTTGGCCAGGTCGCAGTTGTAAATGAGAACTTGTTCTCAACTAGCCTACCTGGTAAGGCTAGTTGGGTGGCGCAGTTAGGCTACCCGGGTGGCGCAGTGGTTAAGGGCGCTGTACTGCAGCGCCAGCTGCGCCACAAGAGAGGGAGGGTTTGGCCGGTAGGGAAATCCTTGTCTCATCGCGCACCAGCGACTCCTGTGGCGGGTGGGGCGCAGTGCGCGCTAGCCAAGGTTGCCAGGTGCACGGTGTTTCCTTCCTCCTTCTTCCTCAACGGTGTTTCCTTCCGGGTTGGATGGCGCTGTGTTAAGAAGCAGTGCGGCTTGGTTGGGTTGTGTATCGGAGGACGCATGACTTTCAATCTTCGTCTCTCCCGAGCCCGTACGGGAGTTGTAGCGATGAGACAAGATAGTAGCTACTAAAAACAATTGGCTACCACGAAATTGGGGAGAAAAATAGGTAAAATTCACAAAAAAATAAATGAGGTCTAAAAACCTGTTTTCGGTTTAACATTATGGGGTATTGTGTTTATATTGACGAGGGAAAGATTAATGTAATACATTTTCAAATAAGTAACGTAACAAAATTTGGAAAAAGTCAATGATTATTGCCCTGTATATGATTCAAACTACAGATGTAAGGTTCTGAAGTGGTAAACACAATGGCATAATGGAAAATACATGTCCAATGGTTATCTCTGTATTAGTATTATCCACATTTAAAACAACTAGGTAGAGCAGAGAGGACAGAGCATGTGGCTTTGTAACACACCTAGGTAGAGCAGTGGTTGTCTGTATTAGTATTATCTCTATATTAGTATTACCAACATTAAAACACCTAGGTAGAGCAGTGGTTATCTCTATTAGTATTATCTATATATTAGTATTACCAACATTAAAACACCTAGGTAGAGCAGTGGTTATCTCTATTAGTATTATCTATATATTAGTATTACCAACATTAAAACACCTAGGTAGAGCAGTGGTTATCTCTATTAGTATTATCTATATATTAGTATTACCAACATTAAAACACCTAGGTAGGGCAGTGGTTCTCTTGGTATTAGTATTATCTCTGTATTACCCACATTAAAACACCTAGGTAGAGCAGAGAGGACAGAGCATGTGGCTTTGCAACACACAGGTGTTTCATCTCCACACTGGGATGATTTTAACAGTGCAACGCCACACAGGCCTCATGCCTCTCAGGTAGGAGGGTACCAGAAGTAAAATAATAAAAAACACAAAACTAATGAAGGAGCACACAGGGCCACAGCACTTCAGGAACACACAGTCACCAACAATATGTCCCTGTTGTCAATACTTTCAACTGGCTCAGCTCGCTGTTACAGTACAGCACCACCAAATTCCATTTATTAAGTAACCGTCTGTCTTATGGAACCATAATGTAACATATCATTTTGTTTTGAGAGTCCCGGATTATACTTTCTAAGTTACATGGAGTCTATGAGACGAGGCTGCTCCTTAACCTACATTATAAACACGCAGATCAAGAGGTGTGTTTTCCCTTCAGCATCTGTATGTGGCATAAGCTCACCCACCTCACATCATGAATCTAAAATAGTTAACTTTGGCTGTGAGTGATGGGAAAAAAATCTGACTAAGGCAATTACTTGAATAATTCAATGGATGTTTTGTTTACACATTTGATGAGTAATTTGTCTTGTTTAATTAAAAAAAGAAATTGACTTCGCTATGGGGCCGTCAATGGGAATTGGGCCGTGATTCAGCTGAACTGCAGTACCGAAAATGCCCTCTGAGCACAGTGGAAAGCATGCTTATAGACTGGAAGCCCGGCCCCTTGATCCGAGAAGGATGTAATTGCAGACCGCAATTAGGGGCGTTCTCTGATATCGGGTGTTTCGTGCTATCAAGTTTACACCAATTGATGCTCCCCATTGGTCCGTGGCCGTTTCTTTTGCGTTGGGTACAACAGTTGTTGAGAACTGAAGAATTGTAGCTATGCCTAACCTTAATCTTTTTCCTAACCTTAATCTCAGTCTCATAACCACCGTTAATTATCATAACCTGCCACATTCGTTATCCAATCCTGCATGGTAAACAAATCCCTAACCCTAACCCTCACCCTTTTCCTAACCTTAACCTCAGTCTCCTGACCTCCACTTTAATTGTCCTAACCTGTTATGTATGCTTTGTGCCTAGTTAAATAAATAAATATATATAATATATATATATTTTTTTTTTTCACCAATAGTCTCCATCAGTTTCATAACACCGAAATGTCATGTGTCAATTTGGATTATATCAGGGAACATCCACATCAAGAAACTGTACAGTGGTTCTCCTACTGGGAGGCGCGGAAACAGTTTAAAGAGCGATTGGTGCTGAGGAAGCTATGGCAGTGGATGCCCCGCAGCCTGTTGAGAATTATAATGACGTTTACCAGTTGAAGGATACCGATAGTAAATATTAATTGTACGTGCGGCTGAAAGGTTTTTGGGAGTTCAGGAATTCATTTTGGAAGCATTGCAGCCAGTGGTGGAGAAAGTACCCAATTGTCATAATTGAGTAAAAGTAAAGATACTTGAGTCCTTTTCTATCAAGGTAAAAGTGAAAGCCACCCAGTTAAATACTACTTGAGTAAAAGTCTAAAAGTATTTGGTTTGACATTTACATACGTATCAAAGGTAAATGTAATTGCTAAAATATACTTAAGTATCAAAAGTACAAGTATAAATAATTTCAAATTCATTATATTAAGGAACCGATTTTCTTGTAGTTTAAATGTACGGATAGTCAGGGGCACACTCCGACACTCAGACAGTGTGTATCTAAATTCACTCTGGCTAAATACTCCGATTTCAGACCACTCTCGTCTGAGTGCCAGAGGGAAGAATAATTGATGAAAAACAAACGCTCAACACCCCTTGAATACGGCCGGTGTCAGTAAACGTCGGCAAAAAAAAAGCATAATTAAATTGTTGCCTGAAGCACAGTTAAAGTCACCAATGCTCTGGATAACATGAACACAGCCTAACCAGCTCTGCTAAGGTGAGTAAAATGGTCAGAGTTCTCTCATTTGAACTGAAAGTAGCTAGCAAGCTAGCCAATGTTAACCAGTTATCTTGGATGCTTGACTGCCGTTGTGAGGTCAGAACGCTTGAATCAACCCTCCTCCTCCGCCAGAGCGTCCAGTGTGTCTCTGAACGCTCCGAGAGCGATACGAACTGACAGTCTGACAACGCTCTGAATTTACGAAAGCCCAAGCGCACTCTGGCACTCCAGATTGAATTTAAGACCACATCCATAATTTAAAAATAAAGTATTTGTGTTTGGTGAGTCCGCCAAATCAGATGCAGTAGGGATGCGCGAATTTAAATGTTTCCCTGTCCTGCTAATCATTCAAAATGTAACGAGAACTTTTGGGTGTCAGGGAACATGTATGGAGTTGAAAGTACATTATTTTCTTTAGGAATGTAGTGAAGTAGAAGTACTTTACACCACTGATTGCAGGGAATACTGACTGAAGATGTTCCTCCCTACGAGGCCCATGAGACTGTGTAGGGATGTGATTTGAATAGGACTGTGACTGAACGAGTGGGATGTTGTTATTTATCTATTTATGTATTTTGTTTTGATGTCGTTGTTCCCCCTCCCCTTTTCCGCAAAGGAAATGTATTTTCTTCTACAGTTTACTAACCTTACAGTAGGTGGCGGCAGACACGTTATATTTGTGTAAATGTCATTATACCAGAGAAGAAGATGACGCTGTTATATTGTCGAGGTGGGGAACAGGACGTTCCGGGTCGAAACGACAGAACTGTGCTGTTGTGTCGATAGTGGTTGTGTCCGTTTCAAATGTATCATTGTAGGTATGTAATAGCATGTTTAAACTTTCTAATGTCGAAAGAATATATAACATGCTAGGTAACAAATCCGTTTCACGCCTGGAAATGGTTTTAATTGTATGTGTTATTTTGGAGTCTAACCGAGTGAGTGAAGAACGTGATTAAAAACGATTTTACAAGTCACATAACTAGACTTTGGGTTTATCTGAGTCTATGTACATAATTTCGTCAAAGTCATTTCATTAAGATTCCACTTATTTAAATTCGTTTTTACATGTTCTTGGTTTTGGGTAAAATGTTTATGAGCTGGTAAATAGCCTCGTCCGAACCATCCGGTTCTCGCGAGTTTACATACACTGTTTCGTTAATGTAAGCTCGCGAGACCTGGATGATTCGGACGAGGCAAGTCAAATGGCGGCTTCAACGGTTTCGGTCGTCTTTCTAGGACTTTGCTCGTGGTGAAATGGCGACATGAGGCTGTGTGAATAGAAGAAAGCTAACTGAAGTTATCCTTCATCATTTGGAGAGAGATGCCAACTGCATGGAATGGCGTCGATTAATGAGGATGAATCGGAGCACGTATCAAACCCATTCCATGGAGGACCAAGTGTCTGCGTGTTTTCGCTCCACACCTGTACTTGATTAATGAATTAAGGTCACTATTTAGAAAGGAACTCCCCTCATCTGATTGTCTAGGTTTTAATTGAAAGGAAAACCTGATGAGAATTGGCCCTCAATAGAATGAGTTTGACACCCCTGAAACAATGGAAATGGAGAGTTTGTGAAGCAACAGCTGTGCTGGAATGCGATCAATGTGGGGGACAGTTCTGATGATATGGAGCGGGAGGATGAGGGCCTAGTATGTGAATGTTCTGTAGTGGAAAGACATAGGAAGAACAGAGATAATGATACTGGAAGCAGAGGTGCATGTAGTATAGTAACTAGAGGCCCAAGGTAGGGAGCTAGAGTAATAATGTGTTAGAGTGAAAAGTTGGGATGGTGTTTGAGGAGAACACAGGGCCTCATTCACACCCTGATTAACCAAGGCCATAAAAAGAGGTGAAGTTAAACTGGGATGCAGCTGTGTAAATGAGAACTTGTTCTGA
Source organism: Oncorhynchus clarkii lewisi (assembly GCF_045791955.1). Lineage (NCBI taxonomy): Eukaryota > Metazoa > Chordata > Actinopteri > Salmoniformes > Salmonidae > Oncorhynchus > Oncorhynchus clarkii. Next base: position 2,391,464 of record NC_092164.1, read on the forward strand.
ACGAGCCTACCTGGTTAAATAAAGGTGAAATAAATATTGAAATTGGTAGATTGTTAAAATCTTGTGCTGGTCAGGTTCAGCAAGGGAAGATAATTCAAATGGAAAATCATAATGGGACGAAGCTCAGAAGCCATGACCCTGGAGCTGATGCTACATTGAAGGGAGTAATAATCTATGAGGTCCCAATATCTATGTCCATGGATGATATTGTTAAAGAACATGTGAAGGGAGACAGTGGGGTTGAAGCCTAAAGGTTGATCAGTAGGAAAGAGGGTTAAAGAAGTGAAAGCTTATCAGTGCTGTTGAGGTGTTAGAAGGTTTTGTCTGGAAAAGTACAGAATAGGATTCCTTAGCTTCAATGTCAGAGATTTTGACCCAACCTCATCAATCAACCAATCAAATGTATTTATAAAGCCCATCTTACATCAGCTGATGTCACAAAGTGCTGTACAGAAACGCAGCCTAAAACCCCAAACAGCAAGCAATGCAGGTGAAGAAGCACAGTGGCTAGGAAAAACTCCCTAGAAAGGCCAGAACCAAGGAAGAAACCTAGAGATGAACCAGGCTATGAGGGGTGGCCAGTCCTCTTCTGCCTGTGCTGGATGGAGATATTCATAGATTACCAGCAGGGTCAAATAATAATGGTGGTTGTCGAGGGTGCAACAGGTCAGCACCTCAGGAGTAAATGTCAGTTGGCTTTTCATAGCCGATCATTGAGAGTTTCTCTACCGCTCCTGCTGTCTCTAGAGAGTTGAAAACAGCAGGTCTGGGACAGGTACCACGTCCGGTGAACAGGTCAGGGTTCCATGACAGCAGGCAGAACAGTTGAAACTGGAGCAGCAACAGTGAATCATCAGTGTTTTTAAATGCCAAAGAATTGGACATGTAGCTGTTGAGTGAAAAGATGTGCCAAGTGTGGTGGGGAACATGATTACAGTGAATGTTGGAGCAATGTGACAGTTAAGTGTTGCAATTGTGTGGAGGACAAAGAGCAGCATTTGGTGGATTCCAGGTGCAGAGAGATGCTCAGAGATATAGAATCTGTCTTGATGTATCATATGCAGAGGCTGTAAGACAGACTGGTGGAACTACAGTGCAGACTGATGGAGCTTCCATGGTTGGTCCTGTAGTCGGAGGACCTACTGTCAGACTGATGGGGCTTCCATGGTTGGTCCTGTAGTAAGAGGACCTACTGTCAGACTGATGGAGCTTCCATGGTTGGTCCTGTAGTAAGAGGACCTACTGTCAGACTGATGGACCTTCCATGGCTGGTCCCGTAGTAAGAGGACCTACTGTCAGACTGATGGGGCTTCCATGGTTGGTCCTGTAGTAAGAGGACCTACTGTCAGACTGATGGAGCTTCCATGGTTGGTCCTGTAGTAAGAGGACCTTCTGTCAGACTGATGGAGCTTCCATGGTTGGTCCCGTAGTAAGAGGACCTTCTGTCAGACTGATGGAGCTTCCATGGTTGGTCCCGTAGTAAGAGGACCTACTGTCAGACTGATGGAGCTTCCATGGCTGGTCCCGTAGTAAGAGGACCTACTGTTAGAACTGGTCTTTCTACTAGTCCTGACATGGTTTCGAGGCCTGTTCAGAAATATTGTGCCCATAAATGTGCTGTGACAAAGGATGCTTTAATTGTGAATAAAATGTACTTCATAGCTTTCATTGGTAAGGTTATCAACATCTTGGATTGTGTAAAGCAGAAATACCAGGTTTAAAGTTATCTTGTAAACTGCAGCAGAGTTGTTGGGGGTAACAGATGTTACTGTCGGTATGGTTTTTGATAAGATGGATAACCTGGGGGTGGGTTGTCTCAGCATGATATAAACCCCAATGTTTGCAAACACAGAAAGGGATCTATTGATATAGTTTATTGGGGGGTCTGGGAGGGTTATTGGGGAAGGGGAGGGTGTGGTAGAAGTTAATAGGGATTTCTTGTTTTATTTTCTTAGTACAGAATTAGACAGACATGGACCTTAAACGTTTGTTTGTGGACCTCCATGATACCATAGGAGGTCTGCGTCAACAGACTTCAGTGCAGGTAGTGCCTCATCAGAGAGAGAACATTTCAGTTGCTCTACAGTTCTGAAGCTGAATGTAATGATTATCAGTTCTTTACATGTGTACTAATATTCAGACACATTCAGTTGTTTCTATATTTATCTATATTTCAGGGTTTTTTCATAGTGCTGCCTGAAACATACTGCGATCTTGTACTAAATGGTTTTTGAGTCATTTATGCATTTATGTGAATTTAGGAAATCTACGATAGATTAAGTGCACTTATGTTGTGCAATTTAAAATGTGTACTTTGTGTCTAACGTGAATTAATGTTTTGTCAAGGATTATCTACCTGATCGACTGAAATGAGATAATTGAACATGAAAAAAGAGAAAATATTTTTATAGAATAAAGTGCCAGAACTGTCAAGAAAATAACTTTTGTGTCCGTTTGTCTTTATTACTACAGACCGACTCAGATTAAGTCTGAGGCCGGTAACATCAACAGTGAGGACAAACCCAGCCTGTCTCTCCCCTTCCACACTGAGTCCAAACCTACAGTCACTGGGTCCTGATTGTGACAGTGGAGCCCAGTTTGCACTGCAGGATCCAGAGATGGCATCAGTGAAGGTGGAAGACTGCAGTCAAACACTGGAGCTGAATGTCAACATTAAAGATGAAGAAGAGGAGGAGAAGATTAGGACAACTGTTAGTCATGGTAAGAGTTGGTTCTATCTATAAATTATCTTCATGTATTAGACCTCCATAAGTTATGACCAGTCTATTGCTAGGTTGAATTCTGTAATTCTGACATCACACATCCCTGAACAACTCAAGACTTCACAGCGAAGCAAAAACTATTTAAAATTGTAACGCCTGCCTTTGCCCACACATTGTCTCAAGAGCTTTGAAAATGTTTAATACCCTCAATCACCAAGTTAGGCATACCTCGTTTCAAAATAGGCCATGGCATCATCACTGTCAATATTGAATTGTAATTTGTTTGCTGCACAGAATATCAGATCTCAACAACGATTGGAGAAGTGTTGAACATAACCAGTGGACTACCACATCCTGATGATTTATATCTGATACATATATATTTAATAGTTTATAAATCAAATTGTAGAAACATCTCAAGGATGATCAATGGAAACAGGATGCACCTGGGTTCATTTCAAAAGTTTGGGGTCACTTAACACCAGTCTCAACGTCAACCAGTCTCAATTTAATTATAGAATAAGGCTGTAACATAAGAAAATGTGGAAAAAGTCAAGGGGTCTGAATACTTTCCGAGGGCGCTGTCAGACCCCTTCCCATTTCTCCCATTTTGGTACGTTACAGCCTTCTTCTAAAATTGATTCCATGTTTTTCCTCGTCAATCTACACACAATACCCCATAATGACATCACAATATCCCATAATGACATCACAATATCCCATAATGACATCACAATACCCCATAATGACAAAGCCAAAACAGGTTTTTAGAAATTTTTGCAAATGTAATTTAAAAAAAGAATAATTGCTTATTTACATAACTTTTCAGACCTTTTGCTATGAGATGATCCTTGAGATGTTTCTACAACTTGGAGTCCACCTGTGGTAAATTCAATTGATTGGACATGATTTGGACAGGCACACACCTGTCTATGTCAGGTCCCACAGTTGACAGTGCATGTCAGAGTAAAAACCAAGTCATGAGGTGGAAGGATTTGTCCGTCGAGCTCCGTGACAGGATTGTGTCGGCACAGATCTGGAGACCGGTACCAAAACATTTCTGCAGCATTAAAGGTCCCCAAGAACACAGAGGCCTCCATTATTCTTCAATGGAAGAACTTTGGAACCACCAAGACTCTTCCTAGAGCGGGCCACCCGGACAAACTGAGCAATCCGGAGAGAAGGGTAGGGGAGGTGGCCAAGAACCCGATGGTCACTCTGACAGAGCCCCAGAGTTCCTCTATGGATCTTCCAGAAGGACAACCATCTCTGCAGCACTCCACTAATCAGGCTTTTATGGTAGAGTACCCAGACGGAAGCCACTCCTCAGTAAAAGGCACATGATAGTCCACTTGGAGTTTGCCAAAAGGCACCTAAAGGACTCTGACCATGAGCTTGAGAGGATCTGCAGAGAAGAATGGGAGAAACTCCCCAAATACAAGTGTGCCAAGCTTGTAGCTTCATACCCAACAAGACTCAAGGCTGTAATCGCTGCCAAAGGTGCTTCAACTAACTATTGTGTAAAGGGTCTGAATACTTACGTAAATGTAATATTTAATGTTATTTCTAAAAACCAGTTTTTGCCCTTGTCATTATGGGTATTGTGATGTCATTATGGGTATTGTGATGTCATTATGGGTATTGTGTGTCGACTGATGAGAATTAGAATAAGACTGTAATGTAACAAAAACAAAAAGTCAAGGGGTCTGAATCCTTTTTGAATGCATTGTAGACGTTATTTCATGCTGCTAAGACTTGTATGGATGACAACAGTATTGCCAGCATTTGTTTATTCACTGGGCTATCTGGAGTGATCAGAGAGTAGACTAAAGAAGTGGAGTAGACAAACTGCCAGTGTTTTGAAGTTCTATGAAATGAGTCTGTGTAGTTACTAACCCTTTGTCACGAGAATTTCTACCCCAATGTTCTAACTGAACTATTTTATAACTCCATCTGTATCCTAGAGGTTGTAAGGCTCTAAGTTTTAATAAACAGAGCCCCAGCATACAAATGATCAGTTCTTTATTCAGAGAGCTCTGCCCTCTCAAGTTCAGAGCCCATCTTTTATACACATATCAGTCGAGAACCTCACCCCGCTTTAGGATGGCTGTATTGTTCCACTTACATTGTTTATCATATTCTGCAACATGTTTCATGATTTTCTGCAAGCCTAACAGTTTCTCCACTCCGGGTGGGGACAGAATGTCCTGTAAGGAACACAATGTTCTAATTCTATCCTGTCAACGCTGCACATATTATCAACTTATAGTCTTATGTGTCTAATGGATTTCACACACACTGATACAGTTTCAGGGTGAAATATCTTAGCCAACACTTTAAACATTCAAATTCTTCTATCACCCTTGTGATGTTGAGTGGAGGATGATATCGCTCATCATTTTCACCACTTTTCCTCTTTTTAGTTTTTGACTCCTACCCAGTTTTAGAATAGTTTGATTCCCCTTCCCATACAGCCTACTGAAATGAATACATACACTACCGTTGAAAAGTTTAGGGTCACTTAGAAATGTCCTTGTTTTTGAAAGAAAGGTTTTTTTTTTGGTCCATTAAATCAAATCAAATCAAATGTATTTATATAGCCCTTCGTACGATCTTGCAACCTTCCGGTTGCTCTAACCACTAGGCTACCTGTCACCCGGTATGGCCAGAAGAGGACTGGTCACCACTCTGAGCCTGGTTCCTCTGTAGGTTTCTTCCTAGGTTCCTGCTTTCTAGGGAGTTTTTTTGTGGCCACTGTGCTTCTACATCTGCATTGCTTGCTCAATGCGGTTTTTAGGCTGGGTTTCTGTAATGCACTTTGTGACAACTACTGATGTAAAAAGGGCTTCATAAAATACATTTGATTAACATGTATATCACACCAACTGACTGGTTCTTCTGATGTTCACACAGGAGACCATGTTGAGACATTCTCCACATCCATAGAGCAAGAGCAGGAAGATCAGAGAGCCAAGAGGTCTCATCACTGCCCACATTGTGAAGAGATTTTCCCATTTCTATCAAAGCTAAAAATACACCTACAAATACACACAGGAGAGAAGCCTTATTCCTGCACTGACTGTGGAAAACGTTTTAAAACATCAACTCAGCTAAAAGTTCATCAGAAGACTCACATAGGAGAGAAGCCTTTCTTCTGCCCTGACTGTGGAGCTAGTTTCTCTCAACTTTCCCACTTAAAGACACATGAACGTATACATACAGGGGAGAAGCCATACTCCTGCTCTGACTGTGGAAAATGTTTTAAAACGTCAAATGAGCTAAAAGTTCATCAAAGAACACACACAGGTGAGAAGCCATACTCCTGCTCTGACTGTGGAAAATGTTTTAAAACATCAAATGAGCTAAAAGTTCATCAAAGAACACACACAGGAGAGAAGCCATACTCCTGCTCTGACTGTGGAAAATGCTTCACAACATCAACTGATCTAAAAGTTCATCAAAGAACACACACAGGAGAGAAGCCTTTCTTCTGCCCTGACTGTGGATCTAGTTTCTCTCAACTTTCCCACTTAAAATCACATGAACGTATACATACAGGGGAGAAGCCTTATTCCTGCTCTGACTGTGTAAAATATTTCAAAACATCAACTGAGCTAAAAATTCATCAGAGAAATCACACAGGAGAGAAGCCATACTCCTGCTCTGACTGTGGAAAATGTTTTAAAACATCAACTGAGCTAAAAGTTCACCAGAGAACACACACAGGAGAGAAGCCTTATTCCTGCCCTGACTGTGGAACTACTTTCTCTAAACTTTACCACTTAAAATCACATGAACGTATACATACAGGGGAGAAGCCATACTCCTGCTCTGACTGTGGAAAATGTTTTAAAACATTAAATGAGCTAAAAGTTCACCAGAGAACACACACAGGAGAGAAGCCTTACTTCTGCTCTGACTGTGGGACTAGTTTCTCTCAACTTTCCCACTTAAAATCACATGAACGTATACATACAGGGGAGAAGCCATACTCCTGCTCTGACTGTGGAAAATGTTTTAAAACAATAAATGAGCTAAAAATTCACCAGAGAACACACACAGGAGAGAAGCCTTACTTCTGCTCTGACTGTGGGACTAGTTTCTCTCAACTTTCCCACTTAAAATCACATGAACGTATACATACAGGGGAGAAGCCATACTCCTGCTCTGACTGTGGAAAATGTTTAAAAACATCAAATGAGCTAAAAGTTCATCAGAGAACACACACAGGAGAAAAGCCTTACTCCTGTTCTGACTGTGGAAAATGCTTCACAAAATCAACTCATCTAAAAGTTCATCAGAGAACACACACAGGAGAGAAGGCTTATGTCTGCTCTGACTGTGGAAAATGCTTCAAAACATCAAGTGAGCTCAAAGTTCATCAGAGAACACACACCGGAGAAAAGCCTTACTCCTGTTCTGACTGTGGTTTAAGTTTCTCTCGACTGTATACCTTAAAAAAACATAAACATATACATGGAGAGAAACCATACTCCTGCTCTGCCTGTGTAAAATGCTTCAAAACAGCAACTGAGCTAAAAGTTCACCAGAGAACACACTCATGAGAGAAGCCTGCTTACGTCTGCTCTGACTTTTTGTTGAGTTTCTCTCAAAGGCTAGACCCAAGTCAAACGTCTAGCCAAAGGCTGCTTGTTTGAATCTCATAAAGGAGGACTTAAGCATTTCAGCTAATTCGCAACTTTGCAACTACTTACTACTTTTTAACTATGTTAGCATGTTAGCTTAGCATGCATGTCATGTTAGCTAACCTTTCCCCTAAACCCATTTAACTCTACCTTAAACACCTCACCCCTAACCTAGCTAACGTTAGCAACAACAAATTGGAATTCGTAACATATCATACATATTACAAGTTCGTAACATATTGTATGAATAGCAATGCGTAAAATAACATACGAATTGTAATTCTTAACATACGATACGTCCTACAAGTCGTATTATACTGAACAACAATCTAAGTTCGAAGATTTATGGTTCGTATAAGGAAATCAGTCATTTTAAATAAATTAGGCCCTAATCTATGGATTTCACATGACTGGGCAGGGGCTCATGAATGGGTGGGACTTGGGAGGGCATAGGCCCACTTGGGAGCCAGGCCCAGCCAGTCAGAATTCGTTTTTCCACACAAATGGTTTTTTTTACAGACAGAAATACTACTCAGCCCCCCCAGACAATCCTGCAGGTGAAGAGGTCCTGGGCTGCCATGGTTACATGTGATCTGCAGTTGTGAGGCCGGTTGGATGTACTGCCAAATTCTCTAAAAGGACGAAGGACGTTGGAGGTGGCCGCTCTGGTGGACGTTCCTGCAGTCATCATGAGAATTGCACATTCCCTGAACTTGAGACATCTGTGATGTAGTGTGGCCTTTATTTAGGCTTAAATGCTCACTAACAGGGATATTAACTAATTTGTGCACAACATTTGAGAGAAATAAGATTTGTTGTGTGGCCTTTTATTGTCCCCCAGCACAAGGTGCAGTTGTGTAATGATAATGCTGTTTTATCAGCATCTTGATATGCCACACCTGTCAGGTGGATGGATTATCTTGACAAAGGCTGAAATGCTCACTTACAGGGATAGTAACAAAGTTGTGCACAACATTTGAGAGAAATAAGCCTTTTCTGCCTATGGAACATCTCTGGAATTTTTTATTTCAGCTCATGAAACCAACACTTTACATGTTTTGTTTATATTTTAGTTCAGTTTAAATTGGTAGGCCAATGTCATGTAACCTAACATGCTAAATGGAGTGGAATGGATGTTTTTGTAACATATAATACGTTTTGCTCTGAGACCAGGTTGTCCCCTTCTGTGGGAAGGAGCTAGTAGACACTTCTTACATTTTTTATTGAACCTTTATTTAACTAGGCAAGTCAGTAAAGAACAAATTCTTAATTACAGTAATGGCCTAGGAACAGTGGGTTAACTGCCTTGTTCAGAGGCAGAACGACAGATTTTTACCTTGTCAGCTCGGGGATTTGATCTAGTAACATTTTGGTTACTGGCCCAACGCTCCAACCACGAGGCTACCTTCCACGCCTAACATGAATCAGATAGAAATGGTGTGATGATCACTTTTCACCACTAGTTTGGGGGGGATTATTTTACAACTTTTTTTAATGATACACAGTTTATGAAATGAATCCATGTGTTTATTAATTGTCTTTAAAACTAGATGAGTTAATTTAGTTACTGATCATGAATGTGTTTGGAAAACTGCATTGAAGCAAACTTTATTGATCTGCCAATGAAAAATAAAGTTACATGAATATGTACTGGTCAACCTCTTCTTCTCTTTAGTATTCAGTTCTTCATATTAGATCTGACAGTATGAATGGTTCTTATGGTTGTATTCAGTTCTTCATATTAGATCTGACAGTATGAATGGTTCTTATGGTTGTATTCAGTTCTTAATATTAGATCTGACAGTATGAATGGTTCTTATGGTTGTGTTCAGTTCTTCATATTAGATCTGACAGTATGAATGGTTCTTATGGTTGTATTCAGTTCTTCATATTAGATCTGACAGTATGAATGGTTCTTATGGTTGTATTCAGTTCTTCATATTAGATCTGACAGTATGAATGGTTCTTTTGGGCTGAGTGCTGGGAGTGTTTTTGTATGACTACAGTCAGGAGTTCTCTCTGACTCTGTGATGTCAACAGCACATTAAGTACATTCATCTTAAGATTGCCAGGTGAGACAACCACATGTATCAGTAAACACATTTCTCCTCAATTAGTCAGTTTCACATTATTATTATTCGTATTTTGGTGGGGGGATACTCTTTAAAGACGAAGGGTTTCGGACCTTTTGGGGCAGATGGGCAGGGACTCTGCTGTCCTAGCATCAGAGGGAAGCTGGTGCCACCATTGTGGTGCCAGGACAGAAGTGCTTTGACTGGGCTGGGAGGGAGCTTGACCTCCTGTAGCAGTGGGACGGCCATGAGACCAGAGGTGGCAGAACTGAGTGCTCGGGTTGGGATACAGGGTTTGAGCCTGAAAGTAGAGATGGGGCAGTTCCTCTTGCTGCACCGTAAGTAAACACCATTGTCTTGTAGTGGATGTGAGCTTCGGCTGGACGCCAGTGGAATGTACGGAGGAGCAGGGTGACATGGGGGATCTTGGGAAGGTTAAACACCCAGACGGACTGTAGTGTTCTAGATAAGTTCAGTGGAGACCCATCATTCAGGGCAGGTGAGCCACCTGTTTTGAGCCCCACAGTTTTAGCGATAAAACAGTATGAAATAAATTATCTGTTCGATCATGTCAACATCATACTTTCAACATCTGAGCTAGCAGTCATCATCATGAATCAAGTCGACAATCTACTGGCAAATCCTTTTTAATCTTTGTCTTATGAAGAGAAATAATGAGAAATTATAGATAAAATGTATCTGTGCTCATCGGCCATTGGACACAAACATTACACAACAAATTGAAAATTCAACAATGAGTGGTTTGGAAGGAATCAGTGGCTAACTGCAAACATTGCAAAGCAATAATTAGCCTGCTATTCAGTGGAGTGGCTGTGTGGTCCCAAGTCTAAGATTAAGGGTCTCTTTTCCTAGTTTAAAACTGTAAACATTCAACATTGGCCATGCTGTCAATAAAGCTTGATTTGTGCCACGACTAGGAACTTGGGGAAAAACAAGCTACGACTGAGAAAATATGTTTTTTGAACTTTCATCCAACTCGGAATTGTAAATTGGGAACTCGGGCCTCTTTCTACAGCTACGACCTGAAGATCACTGACGTCATCATGATTCCATTTTTTTTAATTCAAGTTCCCAGTTCTCTTGAAAGCACCATAAATCCAGAGAATGACAAACTTTGTTGACGAAGTTTGATGACAAAATATGCCCACAAATTACTGCCGCGCCACCTTCCTGTTCAAGTGAGCACAGCATAACAAGGTGAGTCCAAAAATGTCTTGTATGCTGCTGCATAAATGATGTAACATGCCAGGGAGATGTGTATTCTGTAGCTAAGAAAGTAATACTAAGTCTATGTTGTGTCGTAAGATGTTAGTAGCCCATGTGCCTCACCCTAATTATTTTGTCTCGTTTCACATCTTAATTTTGCCTACTGTTCTGACTTGGTGGTTCACATGTAGCCGATAACCTGTTTTTGAGAAATGTAATCATTGAATATTGTAAGAATTTTCATTGTCTGCATATATGCCCCTTTATTTATCCTACGGTTCTGACTTGGCGTACAGGGAGAATACTGTAAGGACGGCCCATGTTCTGGACTACGTCCGTCCTAGCTCGCTCATTAATGTCTTAATCAAAATTGCGGATTGCCTCTTGCCTCTTGCCGTCCCCTTATGCCATAGTTTGTAAATATCAATTGTCAGTAGAAACCACATTTGTTTAAGTAAGTCAGGCATGTTATTTTAAAAGGAAGTAAATGATTCAGCTTGGATTCGAACCAGGGACTGTAGTGATGTCTCTTGCACTGAGATGAGGTTCCTTAGACCACTGCACCACTCGGGAGCCCTTAAACGGTTTGGGCCCAATGTGAGGCAGGAGTTTGAAGGCACAAGTGGGGAGCCCAGCCAACAGAGAGTTTAGATTTTTTTTGTACTCTTCCCCAGATCTGTGCCTTACCACAAACCTGGTTGAGGCTCCACGGAAAATTTATTCAACCTCATTGCTTGGTTTTTGCTCTGACTTGCACTGTCAACTGTGGGACCTTATATCGACAGGTGTGATCCTTTTCCAATCATGTCCATACATTTGAATTTACCACAGGTGGACTCCAATCAAGTTGTAGAAACATCTCAAGGATGATCAATGGAAACAGGATGCACTTGAGCTGAATTTTGAGTATCAGAGGAAAGGGTATTAATTTTTATAAATTGACAAATTTATAAAAACCTTTTTTCACTTTGTCATTATGTGTATATTGTGTGTATATTGATGAGGGGTAAAAAATGCATTTAATAAATGTTTGTATAAGCCTGTAACGTAACAATATGTGGAAAAAGTCAAGGGGTCTTGTATAATGCCCTGTATATGCTTTAAACTACAATTTAAGGATCTGAAGTGGTAAACACAAAGGCATAATGGAAAATGCATGTCCAATGGTTCTCTCTGTATGAGTCACATTAAAACACTAGGTAGGGCAGTGGTTATCTCTGTGTTAGTATTATCTTTGTATTAGTCTCATTAAAACACTAGGTAGAGCAGTGGTTCTCTCTGTGTTAGTATTATCTCTGTATTACCCACATTAAAACACCTAGGTAGAGCAGAGAGGACAGAGCATGTGGCTTTGCAACACACAGGTGCCTCTCAGGTAGGAGGGTACCAGAAATAAATGAATAAAAAACACAAAACTAATGAAGGAACACACAGGGCCACAGCACTTCAGGAACACACAGTCACCAACAATATGTCCCTGTTGTCAATACTTTCAACTGGCTCAGATCGCTGTTACAGTACAGCACCACCAAATTCCATGTATTGAGTAACCATCTGTCTTTTGTAACCAGAAAAACGTAACATAATACTGTTTTGAGAGTCCCTGATTTATATTTACCATGTTACACCTAGTCTATGAGACGAGGCTGCACCTTAACCTAAATTATGCACAGCAGGTCAAGAGGTGTGTTTTCCCTTCAGCATCTGCATGTGGCATAGTCTCACCCACCTCATATCAGTAATCTAATGATCCGAAAAAGGTGTAATAGCAGACCGCAATTAGGGGCGTTCTCTGGTATCGGGTGTTTCACGGAATCTAGTTTACACCAATTGATGCTCCCCATTGGTCCTTGGCCGTTTCTTTTGCGTTGGGACAACAGTTGTTGACATCTGTTACATTTTAGCTAACCCTAAACATTTTCCTAACCTCAACCTCAGTCTCCTAACCTGCCACGTTAATTATCCTAACCTGCATGGTAAACAAATATCTAACCCTAACCTGCCACGTTAATTATCCTAACCTGCATGGTAAACAAATATCTAACCCTAACCCTTTGCCTAACCTGCCACGGTAATTCATCTAACCTGCCACTTTAATTATCCTAACCTGTAAGGGGCACACTCCAACACTCAGACATAGTCTGCGTTCCTAAATTCGCTCTGGCTATATACTCCGATTTCAGACCACTCTCGTCTGAGTGCCAGAGGGCAGAATAATTTATGAAAAACAAATGTCCAACACCCCTTGAATACGGCCGGTGTCAGTAAACTTCGGCAAAAAAAAGCGTTATTAAATTGTTGCCTGAAGCACATTTAAAGTCACCAATGCTCTGGATAACATGAACACAGCCTAACCAGCTCTGCTAAGGCGAGTAAAACGGTCAGAGTTCTCTCATTTGTACTGAAAGTAGCTAGCAAGCTAGCCAATGCTAACCAGTTATCTTGGATGCTTGACTGCCGTTGTGAGGTCAGAACGCTTGAATCAACCCTCCTCCTCCGCCAGAGCGTCCAGTGTGTCTCTGAACGCTCCGAGAGCGATACGAACTGACAGTCTGACAACGCTCTTGATGTGGGTAATACTAATACAGAGATAACCATTGGACATGCAGTTCCATTATGCCATTGTTTCTACCACTTCAGATCCTTACATTTGTGATTTGAAGCATACCCGCATTATACAAGACCCCTTGACTTTTTCCACATATTGTTACGTTACAGGCTTATACAAAAATGTGTTAAATGCATTTTTTACTCCTCATCAATAGACATAATACCCCATAACGACTAAGCGAAAAAAGGTTTTTATACATTTTAGCAAATTTATACAAATGAATACCTTATTTGCATAAGTATTCAGACCCTTTGCTCTGACACTCAAAATTCAGCTCAAGTGCATCAAATCTCTGTTGAATGGGCTCCCAGCTTGTGCCATCCAACTCCTACACCACGTTGGGCGTAAACCTTTTAAGGGCTCCCGAGTGGCGTAGCGGTCTTAGGCACCTCATCTCAGTTCAAAAGGCATCACTACAGTCCCTGGTTCGAAGCCAGACTGAATCACATCCAGCCATGATTGTGAGTCCCATAGGGAAGCGCACAATTGGCCCAGCATCGTCCAGGTTTGGCTGGGGAAGGCCTTAATTGTAAATAAGAATTTGTTCTTAACTGACTTACCTAGTTAAATAAATAAATAATTAAAGTGGGATGCATGCCAGCAAAGCCACTAAACAATACATTAATTGCACTATAACGGTGCCCACAAACTGTTAGGTCCCAACATCTTACCACTGCTACACCTGGCTATCAGCGGAGCCTTGTCTGGCAACGAAACAGTTCATTAGGCCTCATTTACTGCCTTTTAAAATAACATGGCTGACTTACTTAAACAAATGTGGTTTCTACTGACAATTGAGATGTACAAACTATGGCATAAGGGCCGATCCGTAATTTAGATTAAGACATTAATGAGCGAACCAGGACGGACGTAGTCAATGTAACTATTTGTTCAGCACTTTGGAAATGTACAGCAACATAATTCAGAACATGGGCTGTTCTTACAGTGTTCTCCCTGTATGCCAAGTCAGAACCGTTGGATAAATAAAGGGGCATACATGCAGACAATGATTACATTTATCAAAAACAGGTAATAGCTTCTTAGCTACAGTATACACATCTCCCTGGTATATTACATCATTTATGCACCAGCATACAAGACATTTTTGGACTCACCTTGTTGTGCTGTGCTCACTTGAACAGGAAGGTGGCGCGGCAGTACTTCGTGGGTTTATTTTGTCATCAAACTTCATCAAAGTCTGTCATTCTCTGGATTTATGGTGCTTTAGAGACAACTGGGATCTCGAAGGGGAAAAAATGGAATCATGATGACGTCAGTGATCTTCAGGTTGTAGCTGTAGAAAGAGGTCCAAGTTCCCAATTTACAATTCCGAGTTGGATGAAAGTTCAAAACGTATTTTCTCAGTCGTAGCTTGTTTTTCCCTGAGTTCCCAGTTGAATTGAACTCACTCCAGTCAGATTTTGAAGTACTAAATTAAGTTGATTTGAGCGCGGCACACATCAAGCTTTATTGACAGCATGGCCAATGTTGAATGTTTTAAACTAGGAAAAGAGCCCCTTAATCTTAGACTTGGGACCACACAGCCACTCCACTGAATAGCAGGCTAATTATTGCTTTGCAATGCTTGCAGTTAGCCACTGATTCCTTCCAAACCACTCATTGTTGAATTTGCAATTTCCAATTTGTTGTGTAATGTTTATGTCCAAAGGCCGATAAGCACTGATACGTTTAATCTATAATTTCTCATTATTTCTCTTCATATGACAAGGAATAAACATGATTTACCAGTAGATTGTCAACTTGATTCATGATGATGACTGCTAGCTCAGATTTTGAAAGTATTATGTTGACATGATCAGTCCAATCAAAGCGACTGTAGATATCACATGATTTTATGTCATTTTATCTGTGGACAATGACCTTGAGCTTTCTTGGATGGGCACTTATAATGTAACTCTATGGCAGCACCCAAGGGGCTTGAATTTTCAAGATCTACCCTTAGACTTGGCAGTGACGTCTTGTTCCCATGAATGACAGGACACTGAGCCAATCACGGCGCAAATGTCCGTATTTTCTGCGGGATTGCCCCACCTCCACAGAAAGCACTGAGCTGGCTGAAACACCCGCATTTTGGAGCTGGCTTACTCAAGAAAACAAAAAAAGAGACCATGTCTGTATGCGGCTTTAATAACAACATCAGAGTCCCTGCCCATCTGCCCGAAAAGGTCTGAAATCCTACATCTTTAAAGAGTATCCCCCCCCAAAAAATACAAGTAATATTAATAATGTGACACTTGTCCTACTTACACTGACTAATTGAGGATAACTGTGTTTACTGTGATATGTGGTTGTCTCACCTGGCTATCTTAAGATGAATGTACTTAATGTGCTGGTGACATCACAGGGTCAGAGAGAACTCCTGACTGTAGTCATACAAAAACACTCCAGGCACTCAGCCCATAAGAACCATTCATACTGTCAGATCTAATATGAAGAACTGAATACAACCATAAGAACCATTCATACTGTCAGATCTAATATGAAGAACTGAATACTAAAGAGAAGAAGAGGTTGACCAGTACATATTCATGTAACTTTATTTTTCATTGGCAGATCAATAAAGTTTGCTTCAATGCAGTTTTCCAAACACATTCATGATCAGTAACTAAAATAACTAATCTAGTTTTAAAGACAATTAATAAACACATGTATTCATTTCATAAACTGTGTATCATTAAAAAAAGTTGTAAAATAATCCCCCACAAACTAGTGGTGAAAAGTGATCATCACACCATCTCTATCTGATACATGTTAGGGGCGGAAGGTTGCCTAGTGGTTGGAGCGTTGGGTCAGTAACAAAAAGGTTGCTAGATCGAACCCCCGAGCTGAAAAGGTAAAAATCTGTTGTTCTGACTCTGAACAAGGCAGTTTACCCACTGTTCCTAGGCCGTCATTGTAAATAAGAATTTGTTCTTAACTGACTTGCCTAGTTAAATAAAGGTAAAAAAATAAATAATTTGAAAGCGTCTACTAACTCCTTCCGAGGGACAACCTGGTCTCAGAGCAAAATGTATTTTATGTTACAAAAACATCCGTGCCACTCCATTTAGTATGTTACGTTCCACAAAATTGTTTATGTCCCTGTTAGTGAGCATTTCAGCCTTTGTCAAGATATGCCACACCTGTCAGGTATAGATTATCAAGAAGCTGATTAAACAGCATGATCATTACACAGGTGTACCTTGTGTTGGGGACAATAAAATGCCACACAACACAATGTCACAGATGTCTCAAGTTCAGGGAATGTGCATTTCTCATGATGACTGCAGGAATGTCCACCAGAGCTGTTGCCGGAGAACTCAATATTTATATCTCTACTATAAGCCACCTCTAACGTCCTTTTAGAGAATTTAGCAGTACATCCAACCGGCCTCACAACTGCAGATCACATGTAACCACGGCAGCCCAGGACCTCTTCGCCTGCAGGATTGTCTGAGGGGGGCTGAGTAGTATTTCTGTCTGTAATAAAGACCTTTTGTGGGGAAAAACTCATTCTGATTGGCTGGGCCTGGCTCCCAAGTGGGGCTATGCCCTCCCAAGTCCCACCCATGGCTGAGCCTCTGCCCAGTCATATAAAATCCATAGATTAGGGCCTCATTTATTTATTTCAATTGACTGATTTCCTTATACAAACTGTAAATCTTTGAAATGGTTGTGTTTAGATTGTTGTTCAGTATAATACGACTTGCAGGACGTATCGTATGTTAAGAATTACAATTAATATGTTATTTTACGATTTGCTATTCATACAATATGTTACGAACTTGTAATATGTATGATATGTTACAAAATCCAATTTGGATAACGTTAGCTAGGTTAGGGGTGAGGGGTTAAGGTAGAGTTAAATCGGTTTAAGGGAAAGGTAAGCTAACATGCTAAGTAATAGCTAAAAAGTAGTAAGTAGTTGCAAAGTTGCTAATTAGCTAAAACCTCCGTGATGAGATTCAAAAACGCAACCTTTGGCTAGACGTTTGAGTTACACGCCCATCCTTCCTCAGAGCAGGAGTAAGGCTTCTCTCCTACGTGTAAACGGTGGTGTGTTTTTAAGCTGCCCAGTTGAAACTCTCCCTACAGACAGAGTCAGACCAGGCTGAGAGGGAAGCAGTACCCCCTAGTCAATTGGCAGACTAGTGTTTGTTTTCAAAATGAGAAGAATAACAGAGGGTATTCAACACCAAGTGCAAATCTTTACAGTAGAAGCTAACAAAACAAAAACACACCAAAACTGACAAGGTGCACACTGATTGGTAGAGTAAAGAGGCTAACATTCTATAACGCTCCCTTTCCTCTGCACAGTTCTCTCACAGTGAGAACCAATAGGATTACAGTGTTCTCCGCTTTCTTCATTTGATCCAATTACAACTTCTTTTATGAGATGAGAATTAAGTGATGGAGGAGTGACTTTATTCTTAGC